>NW_025747392.1:45000-47500 GCF_021184085.1 Oncorhynchus gorbuscha | reverse complement strand
CCCCCTCTGTCTGTCTGCTCTCTCTGTCTGTCTCTCTCTCTGTCTGTCTCACCCCCCCCTGCTCTCTCTGTCTGTCTCCCCCCCCCCCCCTGCTCTCTCTGTCTGTCTCACCCCCCCTGCTCTCTCTGTCTGTCTCACCCCCCCCTGCTCTCTCTGTCTGTCTCACCCCCCCCTGCTCTCTCTTATTGGAGGGTGAATTTTACTGACCTCTTCTCTCTCTTTCAGCCATTGGGGTTCAGATGGCACTGGACCTGTTAGAGACCAGGTTCTGGGCTACAGCTAAGCAGGTGAGTTACAACATCCTGCCTAAATCACCGCCTAACCTTAAATTAAAACTAAAAAGCTAATCTTTGTTTACATACATTTTTACAATAAAGCCCATTTCTGACTTTGCAACTGGCCTATCTAAGGGGAAATCACTCAGTTCTGCCACCAGGTGATTTATGGCCATATTACAACCTTTGACTGAACAGAACGGACACGGTCTACAACGGGTCCATAGATGATGTATTGACTGATACAACCTCTGAATCAAACTGAACAGAATGAACATTCCATTGCTATATCTATAATAGATATTCTAGAATTGCAGTTCTGTATTATATATATTTTTTAAATATTTAACCTTTATTTAACCAGGCAAGTCAGTTGAGAACAAATTCTTATTTACAATGACAGCCTACTGGGGAACAGTGGGTTAACTGCCTTGACAGATTTTTACCTTGTCAGCTCGGGGATTTGATCTTGCAACCTTTCGGTTACTAGTCCAATGCTCTAACCACTAGGCTACCTAGCACCCCATTTTAACTGAATGGATGTGGAATACCCCAGAGATTAAAATCACATCAATACACTATATAGATTATTATCGGCGCATGGCTGTTTATTGTCAGAGTATGTTTCTCCCTGTATGTTGTGGTCTGAGCTTCCTGACCTTTGAACTTGTGATAAAGGAAGACTATGAAGGGAGAGGATCTATTCCTGAACTAGCCTTAAGGCATGTTTGGCCTGTATGAGTATAGTTGCTGCTGTATGTGCAGAAACATTCCGTCATCTTTCACCTTGCTCTTTCACAAGCGACTAACATTCTAGTATTGTAATGTACAGACAATAGTCAGTCAGTCAGTCAGTCAGTCAGTCCAGTCTTTCACTCTGTTAACAAAAGATGTATAAGAAGCCAACAGATGGAAGAGAGAGGAAGCAGTCAGATGCTCTCCTGCCCTAAAGGAATTACAGAGGGAGTCAGCTCTCCTCTCTCCTCTCCTCTCTCTCTCTTCTCCTCTCCTCTCCACTCCTCTCCTCTCCTCTCCTCTTCTCTTCTCTTCTCTTCTCTCCTCTCCTCTTCACCTTTCCTCTCTTCTCTCCTCTTCTCCTCTCCTCTTCTCCTTTCCTCTCTTTTCTCCTCTTCTCCTTTCCTTTCCTCTCCTCTCCTCTCCTCTCCTCCTTTCCTCTCTTCTCTCCTCTTCTCCTCTCCTCTCCTCTCCTCCTTTCCTCTCTTCTCTCCTCTTCTCCTCTCCTCTTCTCTCCTCTCTTCTCCTCTTCTCTCCTCTCTTCTCCTCTTCTCCTTTCCTCTCCTCTTCTCCTTTCCTTTCCTTTCCTCTCCTCTCCTCTCCTCTCCTCCTTTCCTCTCTTTTCTCCTCTCCTCTCCTCTTCTCCTCTCCTCTCCTCTCCTCTTCTCCTTTCCTTTCCTCTCCTCTTCTCCTTTCCTTTCCTCTCCTCTCCTCTCCTCCTTTCCTCTCTTCTCTCCTCTTCTCCCTCCTCTCCTCTCCTCCTTTCCTCTCTTCTCCTCTCCTCTCCTCTCCTCCTCTCTCCTCTTCTCTCCTCTCTTCTCCTCTCCTCTCCTCTTCTCTCCTCTCCTCTCCTCTTCTCTCTCTCTTCTCTTCTCTTCTCTCCTCTCCTCTCCTCTCCTCTCCTCTTCTCTCCTCTCCTCTCCTCTTCTCCTTTCCTCTCTCCTCTTCTCCTCTCCTCTCCTCTTCTCCTTTCCTCTCTTTTCTCCTCTTCTCCTTTCCTCTCCTCTTCTCTCCTCTCCTCTTCTCCTTTCCTCTCTTCTCTCCTCTTCTCCTCTCCTCTTTTCCTTTCCTCTCTTTTCTCCTCTTCTCCTTTCCTTTCCTCTCCTCTCCTCTCCTCTCCTCCCCTCCTTTCCTCTCTTCTCTCCTCTTCTCCTCTCCTCTCCTCCTTTCCTCTCTTCTCTCCTCTTCTCCTCTCCTCTTCTCCTTTCCCCTCTTTTCTCCTCTTCTCCTCCTCTCCTCTCCTCTCCCCGCCCCTCCCCTCCTCTCCCCTCCCCTCCTCTCCTCTCCTCTCCTCTCCCCGCCCCTCCCCTCCTCTCCTCTCCTCCTGTCTTGTCAGATTATATAAGTATGTTCCCCCCTGACTGTCACATCGAAGTCAACTGCTACCATCTTTATTTGATGGGCTGCTAAGTAAAGTTAACTGACTGTTGAAATCCCCTCCAGGTTCCAAGGCAGAATGTCAACGCCTTCTGGAATGCACACAGAATGGA
>NW_025747392.1:0-40000 GCF_021184085.1 Oncorhynchus gorbuscha | reverse complement strand
GAAGTGAGGACTGTGTTGTCTCTTAGTGGTTGAAGAGATGGTGTGTGTGGGCTGGGAGGAGGGAGGACTGTGTTGTCTCTTAGTGGTTGAAGAGATGGTGTGTGTGGGCTGGGAGAAGGGAGGACTGTGTTGTCTCTTAGTGGTTGAAGAGATGGTGTGTGTGGGCTGGGAGGAGGGAGGACTGTGTTGTCTCTTAGTGGTTGAAGAGATGGTGTGTGTGGGCTGGGAGGAGGGAGGACTGTGTTGTCTCTTAGTGGTTGAAGAGATGGTGTGTGTGGGCTGGGAGGAGGGGGACTGTGTTGTCTCTTAGTGGTTGAAGAGATGGTGTGTGTGGGCTGGGAGGAGGGAGGACTGTGTTGTCTCTTAGTGGTTGAAGAGATGGTGTGTGGGCTGGGAGGAGGGAGGACTGTGTTGTCTCTTAGTGGTTGAAGAGATGGTGTGTGTGGGCTGGGAGGAGGGAGGACTGTGTTGTCTCTTAGTGGTTGAAGAGATGGTGTGTGTGGGCTGGGAGGAGGGGGACTGTGTTGTCTCTTAGTGGTTGAAGAGATGGTGTGTGTGGGCTGGGAGGAGGGGGACTGTGTTGTCTCTTAGTGGTTGAAGAGATGGTGTGTGTGGGCTGGGAGGAGGGAGGACTGTGTTGTCTCTTAGTGGTTGAAGAGATGGTGTGTGTGGGCTGGGAGGAGGGGGACTGTGTTGTCTCTTAGTGGTTGAAGAGATGGTGTGTGTGGGCTGGGAGGAGGGAGGACTGTGTTGTCTCTTAGTGGTTGAAGAGATGGTGTGTGTGGGCTGGGAGGAGGGGGACTGTGTTGTCTCTTAGTGGTTGAAGAGATGGTGTGTGTGGGCTGGGAGGAGGGAGGACTGTGTTGTCTCTTAGTGGTTGAAGAGATGGTGTGTGTGGGCTGGGAGGAGGGGGACTGTGTTGTCTCTTAGTGGTTGAAGAGATGGTGTGTGTGGGCTGGGAGGAGGGAGGACTGTGTTGTCTCTTAGTGGTTGAAGAGATGGTGTGTGTGGGCTGGGAGGAGGGGGACTGTGTTGTCTCTTAGTGGTTGAAGAGATGGTGTGTGTGGGCTGGGAGGAGGGAGGACTGTGTTGTCTCTTAGTGGTTGAAGAGATGGTGTGTGTGGGCTGGGAGGAGGGAGGACTGTGTTGTCTCTTAGTGGTTGAAGAGATGGTGTGTGTGGGCTGGGAGGAGGGGGACTGTGTTGTCTCTTAGTGGTTGAAGAGATGGTGTGTGTGGGCTGGGAGGAGGGAGGACTGTGTTGTCTCTTAGTGGTTGAAGAGATGGTGTGTGTGGGCTGGGAGGAGGGAGGACTGTGTTGTCTCTTAGTGGTTGAAGAGATGGTGTGTGTGGGCTGGGAGGAGGGAGGACTGTGTTGTCTCTTAGTGGTTGAAGAGATGGTGTGTGTGGGCTGGGAGGAGGGAGGACTGTGTTGTCTCTTAGTGGTTGAAGAGATGGTGTGTGTGGGCTGGGAGGAGGGAGGACTGGTGAGGTTCATAAAGGAAATCAATACTGTTCAGTATGTATGTACCAGCATCCCTGTTGTGTTTCCCAATAACAGACAACAGGAATTATTCTCAGGGGGGGGTATGTTACCATGGTAACATCTCTGTGCTGTGGCTCATTGTGGGTCAAGAGCAGTCACAATGATGACCTCATTTCCTCTATTTGAAGACTAACCCTCTGTTTAAAAAAAAAACATTTATTCTCTCACTTTATCTCACTTTTCGTCTCTCTCCATATTTCTCTCAATTCAATTTGAGAGGCTTTATTGCCATGGGAAACATATGTTTACATTGCCAAAGCAAGTGAAATAGATAATAAACAAAAGTAACAATAAAACAATAATAAACAATACAAATGAACAGTGAATATTACCCTCACAGAAGTTCCAAAATAATAAAATACATTTCAAATGTCATATTATGTCTATTTACAGTGTTGTAACGATGTGCTCTTTCTCACTCCCTCTCTCTGTCTCTCTCTCTTTCTCACTCCCTCTCTCTGTCTCTCTCTCTTTCTCACTCCCTCTCTCTGTCTCTCTCTCTTTCTCACTCCCTCTCTCTGTCTCTCTCTCTTTCTCACTCCCTCTCTCTGTCTCTCTCTCTCTTTCACTCCTCCTCTGTCTCTCTCTCTCTCTCTCTTTCTCTTCTCTCCCTCTCTCTGTCTCTCTCTCTTTCTCACTCCCTCTCTCTGTCTCTCTCTCTTTCTCACTCCCTCTCTCTGTCTCTCTCTCTTTCTCACTCCCTCTCTCTGTCTCTCTCTCTTTCTCACTCCCTCTCTCTGTCTCTCTCTCTTTCTCACTCCCTCTCTCTCTCTCTCTTTCTCTCCCTCTCTCTGTCTCTCTCTTTCTCACTCCCTCTCTCTGTCTCTCTCTCTTTCTCACTCCCTCTCTCTGTCTCTCTCTCTTTCTCACTCCCTCTCTCTGTCTCTCTCTCTTTCTCTCTCTCTTCTCTCTCTTTCTCCTCTCTCTGTCTCTCTCTCTTTCTCACTCCCTCTCTCTGTCTCTCTCTCTTTCTCACTCCCTCTCTCTGTCTCTCTCTCTTTCTCACTCCCTCTCTCTGTCTCTCTCTCTTTCTCACTCCCTCTCTCTGTCTCTCTCTCTTTCTCACTCCCTCTCTCTGTCTCTCTGTCTTTCTCACTCCCTCTCTCTGTCTCTCTGTCTTTCTCTCTCCTCTCTCTGTCTCTCTCTCTCTCTTTCTCACTCCCTCCTCTCTCTCTGTCTCTCTTTCTCACTCCCTCTCTCTGTCTCTCTCTTTCTCACTCCCTCTCTCTGTCTCTCTCTCTTTCTCACTCGCTCTCTCTGTCTCTCTCTGTCTCTCTGTCTTTCTCACTCCCTCTCTCTGTCTCTCTCTCTTTCTCACTCGCTCTCTCTGTCTCTCTCTGTCTCTCTCTCTTTCTCACTCCCTCTCTCTGTCTCTCTCTCTCTCTCACTCCCTCTCTCTGTCTCTCTCTCTGTCTCTCTCTCTCTCTCTCTCTCTCTCTCTCTCTCTCTCTCTCTCTCTCTCTGTCTCTCTGTCTCTCTCTCTCTCCCTCTCTCTGTCTCTCTGTCTTTCTCACTCCCTCTCTCCAGTGCTCTAATACAGAGGGCATCTGTCCTCTGACATGTGAAGCCATGGTGAGGATCTTCAGGCTATGTGTGCATCCCAAATTACAACCTAGTCCCTTTATAGTGTACTACCAGTGGCCATATCACTGTATAGGGATTAGGTTGCCATTGTGGACACAGACTATATCTCCTGTCCTACTGTGGTATGTAGCCATCTCTCACTCCAACCCTGTTGACCCCTATACCACAGCCATGACCTGAGTCACATGACTTATGGTCCCTTACATCAACCAGCCCCATTATTATTATTATTATATATTATAAAGACCCTTCCTCAGAGTGTCAGGTTGTATGATGGACCATTAGTAAAAGAGAACGGCTGGTCTCTGCTTGTCAAGAAACAGCATCCATCACTGTCTTCTCTTCTCTCATCTGTCCTTACTATCCTCTCTCTCTCTCTCTCTCTCTCTCTCTCTCTCTCTCTCTCTCTCTCTCTCTCTCTCTCTCTCTCTCTCTCTCTCTCTCTCTCTCTCTCTCTCTCTCTCTCTCTCTCTCTCTCTCTCTCTCTCTCTCTCTCTCTCTCTCTCTTAGGACCTGGCCTGCTACCTCATCGACAGCAATGCTTTCATAATCATCTCCAAAGAAAAAAGCCATGTGAGTAACTCTGAAAGATGTTGAGATAGATATACAATATGTGTGTGTGGGTGGGTGTGGTCATGTGCTAGGTAGCACAGCAGAGGTAACATGACTGTACAGCTCATATATAGTGTCTGTATAGTCTGTACTATGTCACTGAACAGAACAGAGGAACCAGTCCATAGTAGTGTCTAACTGTAGTGTCCCAGTCCATAGTAGTGTATAACTGTAGTGTCCCAGTCCATAGTAGTGTCTAACTGTAGTGTCCCAGTCCATAGTGGGGCGGCTGCGTAGCCTAGTGGTTAGAGCGTCAAACCCCCGAGCTGACAAGGTACAAATCTGTCGTTCTGCCCCTGAACAGGCAGTTAACCCACTGTTCCTAGGCCGTCATTGAAAATAAGAATTTGTTCTTAACTGACTTGCCTAGTTAAATAAAGATAGTAGTGTATAACTGTAGTGTCCCAGTCCATAGTAGTGTATAACTGTAGTGTCCCAGTCCATAGTAGTGTATAACTGTAGTGTCCCAGTCCATAGTAGTGTATAACTGTAGTGTCCCAGTCCATAGTAGTGTATAACTGTAGTGTCCCAGTCCATAGTAGTGTATAACTGTAGTGTCCCAGTCCATAGTAGTGTATAACTGTAGTGTCCCAGTCCATAGTAGTGTATAACTGTAGTGTCCCAGTCCATAGTAGTGTATAACTGTAGTGTCCCAGTCCATAGTAGTGTATAACTGTAGTGTCCCAGTCCATAGTAGTGTATAACTGTAGTGTCCCAGTCCATAGTAGTGTATAACTGTAGTGTCCCAGTCCATAGTAGTGTATAACTGTAGTGTCCCAGTCCATAGTAGTGTATAACTGTAGTGTCCCAGTCCATAGTAGTGTATAACTGTAGTGTCCCAGTCCATAGTAGTGTATAACTGTAGTGTCCCAGTCCATAGTAGTGTATAACTGTAGTGTCCCAGTCCATAGTAGTGTATAACTGTAGTGTCCCAGTCCATAGTAGTGTATAACTGTAGTGTCCCAGTCCATAGTAGTGTATAACTGTAGTGTCCCAGTCCATAGTAGTGTATAACTGTAGTGTCCCAGTCCATAGTAGTGTATAACTGTAGTGTCCCAGTCCATAGTAGTGTATAACTGTAGTGTCCCAGTCCATAGTAGTGTATAACTGTAGTGTCCCAGTCCATAGTAGTGTATAACTGTAGTGTCCCAGTCCATAGTAGTGTATAACTGTAGTGTCCCAGTCCATAGTAGTGTATAACTGTAGTGTCCCAGTCCATAGTAGTGTATAACTGTAGTGTATAACTGTAGTGTCCCAGTCCATAGTAGTGTATAACTGTAGTGTCCCAGTCCATAGTAGTGTATAACTGTAGTGTCCCAGTCCATAGTAGTGTATAACTGTAGTGTCCCAGTCCATAGTAGTGTATAACTGTAGTGTCCCAGTCCATAGTAGTGTATAACTGTAGTGTCCCAGTCCATAGTAGTGTATAACTGTAGTGTCCCAGTCCATAGTAGTGTATAACTGTAGTGTCCCAGTCCATAGTAGTGTATAACTGTAGTGTCCCAGTCCATAGTAGTGTATAACTGTAGTGTCCCAGTCCATAGTAGTGTATAACTGTAGTGTCCCAGTCCATAGTAGTGTATAACTGTAGTGTCCCAGTCCATAGTAGTGTATAACTGTAGTGTCCCAGTCCATAGTAATGTATAACTGTAGTGTCCCAGTCCATAGTAATGTATAACTGTAGTGTCCCAGTCCATAGTAGTGTATAACTGTAGTGTCCCAGTCCATAGTAGTGTATAACTGTAGTGTCCCAGTCCATAGTAGTGTATAACTGTAGTGTCCCAGTCCATAGTAGTGTATAACTGTAGTGTCCCAGTCCATAGTAGTGTATAACTGTAGTGTCCCAGTCCATAGTAGTGTATAACTGTAGTGTCCCAGTCCATAGTAGTGTATAACTGTAGTGTCCCAGTCCATAGTAGTGTATAACTGTAGTGTCCCAGTCCATAGTAGTGTATAACTGTAGTGTCCCAGTCCATAGTAATGTATAACTGTAATGTCCCAGTCCATAGTAATGTATAACTGTAGTGTCCCAGTCCATAGTAGTGTATAACTGTAGTGTCCCAGTCCATAGTAATGTATAACTGTAGTGTCCCAGTCCATAGTAGTGTATAACTGTAGTGTAACTGTAGTGTCCCAGTCCATAGTAATGTATAACTGTAGTGTCCCAGTCCATAGTAGTGTATAACTGTAGTGTCCCAGTCCATAGTAGTGTATAACTGTAGTGTCCCAGTCCATAGTAGTGTATAACTGTAGTGTAACTGTAGTGTCCCAGTCCATAGTAATGTATAACTGTAGTGTCCCAGTCCATAGTAGTGTATAACTGTAGTGTAACTGTAGTGTCCCAGTCCATAGTAATGTATAACTGTAGTGTCCCAGTCCATAGTAGTGTATAACTGTAGTGTCCCAGTCCATAGTAGTGTATAACTGTAGTGTCCCAGTCCATAGTAGTGTATAACTGTAGTGTCCCAGTCCATAGTAGTGTATAACTGTAGTGTCCCAGTCCATAGTAGTGTATAACTGTAGACCAGATGGGTTGGATATTGTCTCCTTCAGCCCATGTAATATATGCTTACCACATGCTCGTGTTGTAATCTGTGTGTGTGGGTGTGTGTGTGTGTGTGTGTGTGTGTGTGTGTGTGTGTGTGTGTGTGTGTGTGTGTGTGTGTGTGTGTGTGTGTGTGTGTGTGTGTGTGTGTGTGTGTGTGTGTGTGTGTGTGTGTGTGTGTGTGTGTGTGTGTGGTGCAGGAAAGCTTGGTGGGTAAAGCCAGCTGATCCTGTCAACACGAAACAGAGATGAGAAAACACGTTTGATCCCCTGTCCTACTTCCCTGCCCCCTTCGGACGGCACGATTTACAGATGGAACTGGTCCATTTACACAAATGACAACACACCTCACTCAGTTCAGCGCTTCCTAGTCCCATGCGTCAAACCATGTATCAAAGTTATTTCAGTTTATTAAAACCAGGGAAATCTGGAGAGTCCCCTATTGATTATAGTAAACTGTAAGTTTAATAAATTGTGACAATAAAGTAATAAGTAAGTTTATAAGCAATAGCGTGGTACAAGTCTTATTACACGATATACATATCAATCAGACACGGTTTATTAAAAATAGACACTTACAAACAAATACAAGAACGTGTTTCAGTTGAATACAATATGCAAAAAAAAATACAAGATATAGATTCATTAATAATTGTTGTTGTTGCGGAAAAGTCTTTCGACCCTCTTGAATGGCCTTTTCTATTCAAAACTTTGGAAGCTTTCAACTGTACAGCTGAAATAATACATTTTATAATAAATATTATATATTGTATATCCCCTAAAGAAAAGATATACACAAATAATATATGATCTGATGAAATTGCTTTAAAAAGGGGCACAAGACAGGGATGTCCCCTCTCCCCATCCTGTTTTCACTGGCAATTGATCCGCTTGCAGAAAGATTAAGACAAGACCCAAACGTATACAGGTATCAGTATTGGTAAACATGAACATAAACTAAACTTATTTACAGATGATCTCCTGATATTCCTGACAAATGTTGAAAACTCAAAACATTTGACTTCTCCCTAAGTCTGAGAGGGGTTTTAACCTTGTATCAACTCACTACCCAAGGCTTTTACTTGCTACATATACTGTAGTTAAATGCACCAGATAGGAACACTGGGCCCATGTTGAAGATGTGCTCATCCATCGCCAGAATCTCCTTGTGTCTATTTTCAAAGGATAAAGAACTATTAAAAACCTCATAGTTAAGAACACTATAACAATATGGAAGAAAATTAAACGTGTTCTACAAGAACCAATATCACTCCCTAAAACACCACCCGGTGGAACAATCCTTGCCTAGTTTCCCAGAAGTCTCTGATAAATTGGTCCACATGGAAAACTAAAGGTGTAACGGATGTGAAACGGCTAGCTAGTTAGCGGTGGTGCTGGTGTAATGGATGTGAAACGGCTAGCTAGTTAGCGGTGGTGCTGGTGTAACGGATGTGAAACGGCTAGCTAGTTAGCGGTGGTGCTGGTGTAACGGATGTGAAACGGCTAGCTAGTTAGCGGTGGTGCTGGTGTAACGGATGTGAAACGGCTAGCCAGTTAGCGGTGGCGCTAAATAGCGTTTCAATCGGTGACGTCGCTTGCTCTGAGACCTTGAAGTAGTGGTTCCCCTTGCTCTGCAAGGGCCGCGGCTTTTGTGGAGCAATGGGTAACGATGCTTCGTGGGTGACGGTTGTTGATGTGTGCAGAGGGTCCCTGGTTCGCGCCCGGGTATGGGCGAGAGGACGGTTTAAAGTTATACTGTTACAAAGGCATAGTAACTCTAAATGACTTGTTCATAGGAAATACTTGTATTTCCATGACAGCTTTAAAAAGCCATTTTGGATTAACCAATGTAAGATATGTTAAAATATGTTCACCTTAAAAGTTGTATACAGCTTCACAAAACGTCCATTTGAAATCTTTAGGACATCAGCGCAATCTAGAGAGAATCCTATTTGAGTCAGAAAAGGTTTGTCATATGAAAGGTCAGCTAAACATAACCTTGCGGAGAGCCGATCCAACTGACAATCTCTTCGGGAACAAAAATCATCTAAACCATTGGAACCAAGACTTAAAATGAACTGATATTGGCACAAGATGGAGGGAATGTTGGAAGATCACTGGTGCAGCCTGGCGGCTGGCTGCCCCTCGGTCCAAACACACACACACACCAAACACACACACACCAAACACAAACCCACCAAACACAACATGAGTTATTCTCAGCTGAGGAGCAACGAGGCGTCCTAATCACAGCCCCTGGGAAACAGCTAGTTATTGTGTTGTCACTTTTCTGTCTGTGTCTTCAAATGAAAACTCTTTCAGTCTCCTAGTTGTATTGTGTCTGTGGAACAGGGAGGAGGGGGGAGTGATTGTAGCCAACTGTCTCAGTTCATATTTTATCAGTGTGGGGGGAGTGATTGTAGCCAACTGTCTCAGTTCATATTGTATCAGTGTGGGGGCGGCAGGTAGCCCAGTTGCTAGAGTGTTGAGCCAGTAACCGAAAGGTTCCTGAGCCTGTCGATCTGCAAGGCACTTAACCCTAATTGTTCCAGGGCCATCAATATTGGCTGGCTGTGACCCCACTCTCTGAGGGTGTCTCAGGTAGACTGGGATTGTGCAGAAAACACATTTCCATTTAACCTCACACTGAATATGTGGAAAACAGGACAAATATGAGCCTATTTCAACTTGTGTTTGAGCAGTACTTCCTTAAAACTAAAATAGGTCACAGGAAACAGTCTATCCCCACATACCTAAATTGAAGCACCTCTGCAGGCACACACACACAGACACACACACACAGACACACACACACAGACACACACACACACACAGACACACAGACACACAGACACAGGGAAACAGACACAGACTAAAATAGGTCACAGGAAACAGTCTATCCCCACATACCTAAATTGAAGCACGCGCAGGCACTACACACACACACACACACACACACACACACACACACACACACACACACACACACAGACAGACAGACAGAGACACAAACTGTAGTGTAAAATGACAAATAAAATGATGAATGAACGTACGAGTGGGCTAACGCAGTCTTTAGCTCAGTGGGCTAACAAGAGTCTTTAGCTCGGTGGGCTAACACAGTATTTAGCTCGGTGGGCTAACAAGAGTCTTTAGCTCAGTGGGCTAACGCAGTCTTTAGCTCAGTGGGCTAACAAGAGTCTTTAGCTCAGTGGGCTAACACAGTCTTTAGCTCAGTGGGCTAACAAGAGTATTTAGCTCGGTGGGCTAACACAGTATTTAGCTCGGTGGGCTAACACAGTCTTTAGCTCAGTGGGCTAACACAAGTATTTAGCTCAGTGGGCTAACACAGTCTTTAGCTCAGTGTGCTAACACAGTCTTTAGCTCAGTGGGCTAACGCAGTCTTTAGCTCAGTGGGCTAACAAGAGTCTTTAGCTCGGTGGGCTAACACAGTATTTAGCTCGGTGGGCTAACAAGAGTCTTTAGCTCAGTGGGCTAACGCAGTCTTTAGCTCAGTGGGCTAACAAGAGTCTTTAGCTCAGTGGGCTAACACAGTCTTTAGCTCAGTGGGCTAACAAGAGTATTTAGCTCGGTGGGCTAACACAGTATTTAGCTCGGTGGGCTAACACAGTCTTTAGCTCAGTGGGCTAACACAAGTATTTAGCTCAGTGGGCTAACACAGTCTTTAGCTCAGTGTGCTAACACAGTCTTTAGCTCAGTGGGCTAACGCAGTCTTTAGCTCAGTGGGCTAACAAGAGTCTTTAGCTCGGTGGGCTAACACAGTATTTAGCTCGGTGGGCTAACAAGAGTCTTTAGCTCAGTGGGCTAACGCAGTCTTTAGCTCAGTGGGCTAACAAGAGTCTTTAGCTCAGTGGGCTAACACAGTCTTTAGCTCAGTGGGCTAACAAGAGTATTTAGCTCGGTGGGCTAACACAGTATTTAGCTCGGTGGGCTAACACAGTCTTTAGCTCAGTGGGCTAACACAAGTATTTAGCTCAGTGGGCTAACACAGTCTTTAGCTCAGTGTGCTAACACAGTCTTTAGCTCAGTGTGCTAACACAGTCTTTAGCTCAGTGTGCTAACACAGTCTTTAGCTCAGTGGCTAACACAGTCTTTAGCTCAGTGGCTAACACAGTCTTTAGTTCAGTGGGCTAACAAGATTATTTAGCTCAGTGGGCTAACACAGTCTTTAGCTCAGTGGCTAACACAGTATTTAGCTCAGTGGGCTAACAAGAGTATTTAGCTCAGTGGGCTAACACAGTCTTTAGCTCAGTGGCTAACACAGTCTTTAGCTCAGTGGCTAACACAGTCTTTAGCTCAGTGGGCTAACAAGAGTATTTAGCTCAGTGGGCTAACACAGTCTTGTGATACCCAGATGACCCAGATCAAACCCATTCATTCACACTGGACATTACATCCCATGGTACACTGCCGGAGATCTTACTTAGCAAAAAGGTCTCAATGAGTATAGACTGCTCCTTTACGACTTTGCGAGTCCTTCAAATAAAATGTCCTCGTAAACTGAAAGCCCTAGAACCCAACACAAATCCTCAGAGGTAGTAGAATAGTGGAGCAGAGTCCACCGCAGGCTAGTAGAGGAGAGACGGCTACGGTCACTCAAACACTAGCTGTCCTCTACACACCTAACCTCTACCTCTACCTCTACCCAGCTGATGAGCTGTCCTCTATACACCTAAGCTCTTCCTCTACCCAGCTGATGAACTGTCCTCTATACACCTAACCTCTACCTCTAACCAGCTGATGAGCTGTCCTCTATACAACTAACCTCTACCTCTACCCAGCTGATGAGCTGTCCTCTATACACCTAACCTCTACCTCTACAAAGCTGATGAGCTGTCCTCTATACGCCTAACCTCTACATCTACATCTACCTCTACCCAGCTGATGAGCTGTCCTCTATACACCTGACCTCTACCTCTACCTCTACTTCTACCTCTACCTCTACCTCCACACCTCTACCTCTACCCAGCTGATGAGCTGTCCTCTATACACCTAACCTCTACCTCTACCTCTACCCAGCTGATGAGCTGTCCTTTATACACCTGACCTCCACACCTCTACCTCTATCTCTACCTCTACCCAACTGATGAGCTGTCCTCTATACACCTGACCTCCACACCTCTACCTCTACCCAGCTGATGAGCTGTCCTCCATACTCCTAACCTCTACCTCTACCTATTCCTCTACCCAGCTGATGAGCTGTCCTCTATACACCTAACCTCTACCTCTACCTCTACCCAGCTGATGAGCTGTCCTCCATACTCCTAACCGCCACACCTCTACCTCTACCCAGCTGATGAGCTGTCCTCTATACACCTAACCGCCACACCTCTACCTCTACCCAGGTGATGAGCTGTCCTCTATACACCTAACCTCTACCTCTACCTCTACCTCTACCCAGCTGATGAGCTGTCCTCCATACTCCTAACCTCTACCTCTACCTATTCCTCTACCCAGCTGATGAGCTGTCCTCTATACACCTAACCTCTACCTCTACCTCTACCCAGCTGATGAGCTGTCCTCTATACTCCTAACCTCTACATCTACATCTACCTCTACCCAGCTGATGAGCTGTCCTCTATACACCTGACCTCTACCTCTACCTCTACTTCTACCTCTACCTCTACCTCCACACCTCTACCTCTACCCAGCTGATGAGCTGTCCTCTATACACCTAACCTCTACCTCTACCTCTACCCAGCTGATGAGCTGTCCTTTATACACCTGACCTCCACACCTCTACCTCTATCTCTACCTCTACCCAACTGATGAGCTGTCCTCTATACACCTGACCTCCACACCTCTACCTCTACCCAGCTGATGAGCTGTCCTCCATACTCCTAACCTCTACCTCTACCTATTCCTCTACCCAGCTGATGAGCTGTCCTCTATACACCTAACCTCTACCTCTACCTCTACCCAGCTGATGAGCTGTCCTCCATACTCCTAACCGCCACACCTCTACCTCTACCCAGCTGATGAGCTGTCCTCTATACACCTAACCGCCACACCTCTACCTCTACCCAGCTGATGAGCTGTCCTCTATACACCTAACCTCTACCTCTACCTCTACCTCTACCCAGCTGATGAGCTGTCCTCCATACTCCTAACCTCTACCTCTACCTATTCCTCTACCCAGCTGATGAGCTGTCCTCTATACACCTAACCTCTACCTCTACCTCTACCCAGCTGATGAGCTGTCCTCTATACTCCTAACCTCTACCTCTACCTATTCCTCTACCCAGCTGATGAGCTGTCCTCTATACACCTAACCTCTACCTCTACCCAGCTGATGAGCTGTCCTCCATACTCCTAACCGCCACACCTCTACCTCTACCCAGCTGATGAGCTGTCTTCTATACACCTAACCTACACACCTCTACCTCTACCCAGCTGATGAGCTGTCCTCTATACACCTAACCTCTACCTCTACCTCTACCCAGCTGATGAGCTGTCCTCTATACACCTAACCTCTACCTCTACCTCTACCCAGCTGATGAGCTGTCCTCTATACACCTAACCTCTACCTCTACCTCTACCCAGCTGATGAGCTGTCCTCCATACTCCTAACCTCCACACCTCTACCCAGCTGATGAGCTGTCCTCCATACTCCTAACCTCTACCTCTACCTCTACCCAGATCACTGCAATACAGTACAGGTGACATGCCAGTGAGAAATCAACCACTCAACCAAGCAAAACAGTACAAAACAGCCTGGCTGCATTACAATGAATAATTGAACTTGTACGGTGGACTAGATGGGAACTTCACTGGAGGAGAAGAGGTGGAGAGAGGGAGAGGTAGAGAGAGAGGGAGAGGTGGAGAGAGAGGGAGAGGTAGAGAGAGAGGGAGAGGTAGAGAGAGAGGGAGAGGTGGAGAGAGAGGTAGAGGTAGAGAGAGAGGGAGAGGTAGAGAGAGAGGGAGAGGTAGAGAGAGAGGGAGAGGTAGAGAGAGAGGGAGAGGTAGAGAGAGAGGGAGATGTAGAGAGAGGGAGAGGTAGAGAGAGAGGTAGAGGTAGAGAGAGAGGGAGATGTAGAGAGAGAGGGAGAGGTAGAGAGAGAGGGAGATGTAGAGAGAGAGGGAGAGGTAGAGAGAGAGGTAGAGGTAGAGAGAGAGGTAGAGGTAGAGAGAGAGGGAGAGGTAGAGAGAGAGGGAGAGGTAGAGAGAGAGGGAGAGGTAGAGAGAGAGGGAGAGGTAGAGAGAGAGGGAGAGGTAGAGAGAGAGAGGGAGAGGTAGAGAGAGAGGGAGAGGTAAGAGAGAGAGGGAGATGTAGAGAGAGAGGGAGAGGTAGAGAGAGAGAGGGAGAGGTAGAGAGAGAGGGAGAGGTAGAGAGAGAGGGAGAGGTAGAGAGAGAGGGAGATGTAGAGAGAGAGGGAGATGTAGAGAGAGAGGGAGAGGTAGAGAGAGAGGGAGAGGTAGAGAGAGAGGGAGAGGTAGAGAGAGAGGGAGAGGTAGAGAGAGGGGGAGAGGTAGAGGGAGAGGGAGATGTAGAGAGAGAGGGAGATGTAGAGAGAGAGGGAGAGGTAGAGAGAGAGGGAGAGGTAGAGAGAGAGGGAGAGGTAGAGAGAGAGGGAGAGGTAGAGAGAGAGGGAGAGGTAGAGAGAGGGGGAGAGGTAGAGGGAGAGGGAGAGGTAGAGAGAGAGGGAGAGGTAGAGAGGGAGAGGTAGAGAGGGGAGAGAGAGGGAGAGGGAGAGGAGAGGGGGAGAGGTAGAGGGAGAGGGAGAGGTAGAGAGAGAGGGAGAGGTAGAGAGAGAGGGAGAGGTAGAGAGAGGGGGAGAGGTAGAGGGAGAGGTGGAGGAGAGGTGGAGAGAGAGAGGTAGAGGTGGAGGAGAGGTGGAGGAGAGGTGGAGGAGAGGTGGAGGAGAGGTGGAGGAGAGGTGGAGAGAGAGAGGGAGAGGTAGAGGGAGAGGTAGAGGGAGAGGTGGAGAGAGAGGGAGAGGTGGAGGAGAGGTGGAGAGAGAGAGAGGGAGAGGTGGAGGAGAGATGGAGAGAGAGAGGGAGAGGTAGAGAGAAAGGGAGAGGTAGAGAGAGAGGTGGAGAGAGAGGGAGTGGAGAGAGAGAGGGAGAGGTAGAGAGAGGGAGAGGTAGAGAGAGAGGGAGAGGTAGAGAGAGAGAGAGGGAGAGGTAGAGAGAGAGGGAGAGGTAGAGAGAGAGGGAGAGGTAGAGAGAGAGGGAGAGGTGGAGGGAGAGGTGGAGGAGAGGTGGAGATAGAGAGGTAGGGAGAGGTGGAGGTAGAGAGAGAGGGAGAGATGGAGAGAGAGAGGAAGAGGTAGAGAGAGAGGGAGAGGTGGAGAGAGAGAGGGAGAGGTAGAGAGAGAGGGAGAGGTGGCGAGAATGAGTGAGAGGTAGAGGAGAAGGAGAGGTAGAGAGAGAGAGAGAGAGAGAGAGAGAGAGAGAGAGAGAGAGATAGAGAGAGAGGTAGAGAGAGAGGGAGAGGTGGAGAGGTAGAGAGAGAGGGAGAGGTGGAGAGGTAGAGAGAGAGGGAGAGGTGGAGAGGGAGAGAGAGGAAGAGGTGGAGAGAGAGGGAGAGGTGGAGGAGAGGTGGAGAGAGAGGGAGAGGTAAAGAGAGAGGGAGAGAGAGAGATGGAGAGGTAGAGAGAGAGGGAGAGGTAGAGAGAGAGGTGGAGAGAGAGGGAGTGGAGAGAGGGAGAGGTAGAGGGAGAGGTGGAGGAGAGGTGGAAATAGAGAGGTAGGGGTAGAGAGAGAGGGATAGGTGGAGATAGAGGGAGAGGTGGAGAGGAAGAGGTAGAGAGAGAGGGAGAGGTGGAGAGAGAGAGGGAGAGGTAGAGAGAGAGGGAGAGGTTGAGAGAGTGAGGGAGAGGTAGAGAGAGAGGGAGAGGTGGAGGAGAAGGAAGAGGTAGAGAGAGAGGGAGAGGTAGAGAGAGAGAGAGAGAGGTAGAGAGAGGTGGAGGAGAAGGAAGAGGTAGGGAGAGAGGGAGAGGTAGAGAGAGAGGGAGAGGTGGAGGGAGAGGGAGAGGTAGAGAGAGAGGGAGAGGTAGAGAGAGAGGGAGAGGTAGAGAGAGAGGGAGAGGTAGAGAGAGAGGGAGAGGTAGAGAGAGAGGGAGAGGTAGAGTGAGAGTGAGGGAGAGGTAGAGAGAGGTAGAGGGAGAGTGTAGAGAAAGAGGGAGAGGTAGAGGGAGAGGTGGAGGAGAAGGAAGAGGGGAATGGGGGAAAGATATTTGTTGTTTTCCACTTTGCCAAATGAGGTGAAAGGACAACTTCCTATGATTGGAGGGAGGGACGGAGGGAGGGACGGAGGGAGGGAGGGTATAAACCACTGTTAAACAGATGAGGATTATAGTAAATGTGGTAGTGTACTATATAATGTGGTAGTGTACTATATAATGTGGTAGTGTATTATATAATGTGGTAGTGTATTATATAATGTGGTAGTGTACTATATAATGTGGTAGTGTACTATATAATGTGGTAGTGTATTATATAATGTGGTAGTGTATTATATAATGTGGTAGTGTATTATATAATGTGGTAGTGTATTATATAATGTGGTAGTGTATTATATAATGTGGTAGTGTATTATATAATGTGGTAGTGTATTATATAATGTGATAGTGTATTATATAATGTGGTAGTGTATGTGTATTATATAATGTGATAGTGTATGTGTATTATATAATGTGGTAGTGTATTATATACTGTGGTAGTATATTATATAATGTGATAGTGTATTATATAATGTGGTGTTGTATTATATAATGTGATAGTGTATTATATAATGTGGTAGTGTATTATATAATGTGGTAGTGTATTATATAATGTGATAGTGTATTATATAATGTGGTAGTGTATTATATAATGTGGTAGTGTATTATATAATGTGGTAGTGTATTATATAATGTGGTAGTGTATTATATAATGTGGTAGTGTATTATATAATGTGGTAGTGTATGTGTATTATATAATGTGGTAGTGTATTATATAATGTGGTAGTGTATTATATAATGTGGTAGTGTATGTGTATTATATAATGTGGTAGTGTATTATATAATGTGGTAGTGTATTATATAATGTGGTAGTGTATTATATAATGTGGTAGTGTATTATATAATGTGGTAGTGTATTATATAATGTGGTAGTGTATTATATAATGTGGTAGTGTATGTGTATTATATAATGTGGTAGTGTATTATATAATGTGGTAGTGTATTATATAATGTGGTAGTGTATTATATAATGTGGTAGTGTATTATATAATGTGGTAGTGTATTATATAATGTGGTAGTGTATGTGTATTATATAATGTGGTAGTGTATTATATAATGTGGTAGTGTATTATATAATGTGGTAGTGTATTATATAATGTGGTAGTGTATTATATAATGTGATAGTGTATTATATAATGTGGTAGTGTATTATATAATGTGGTAGTGTATTATATAATGTGGTAGTGTACTATATAATGTGATAGTGTACTATATAATGTGGTAGTGTATTATATAATGTGGTAGTGTATTATATAATGTGGTAGTGTATTATATAATGTGGTAGTGTATTATATAATGTGGTAGTGTATGTGTATTATATAATGTGGTAGTGTATTATATAATGTGGTAGTGTACTATATAATGTGATAGTGTACTATATAATGTGGTAGTGTATTATATAATGTGGTAGTGTATTATATAATGTGGTAGTGTATTATATAATGTGGTAGTGTATTATATAATGTGGTAGTGTATGTGTATTATATAATGTGGTAGTGTATTATATAATGTGGTAGTGTATTATATAATGTGATAGTGTATTATATAATGTGATAGTGTATTATATAATGTGTAGTGTATGTGTATTATATAATGTGGTAGTGTATTATATAATGTGGTAGTGTATTATATAATGTGGTAGTGTATTATATAATGTGATAGTGTATGTGTATTATATAATGTGATAGTGTATTATATAATGTGGTAGTGTGTATTATATAATGTGGTAGTGTATTATATAATGTGGTAGTGTATTATATAATGTGATAGTGTATTATATAATGTGGTAGTGTATTATATAATGTGGTAGTGTATTATATAATGTGGTAGTGTATTATATAATGTGGTAGTGTATTATATAATGTGGTAGTGTATGTGTATTATATAATGTGGTAGTGTATTATATAATGTGGTAGTGTATTATATAATGTGATAGTGTATTATATAATGTGGTAGTGTATGTGTATTATATAATGTGGTAGTGTATTATATAATGTGGTAGTGTATTATATAATGTGGTAGTGTATTATATAATGTGGTAGTGTATTATATAATGTGGTAGTGTATGTGTATTATATAATGTGGTAGTGTATTATATAATATTGTAGTGTATTATATAATGTGGTAGTGTGTGTTACATTTACTATGCTGTCAAAAACAGTGTGTATGACAGTGTTAATGGTGTCATTGTAAAGACAGTGTGGTCTTCTCCTGTCTGTCGGTCTGTCTCTAGGTGGGGAGGTTCTTTGGAGAAGTTGACGGCTCAGTGATGGCACGCCTTATCAAGATGGCCATGTTCAAAAGGTAAGACAATAGTCATGATAATACCTTTAACTGTTCTATATCTGTCTCATGATAATACCTTTAACTGTTCTATATCTCATGATAATACCTTTAACTGTTCTATATCTCATGATAATACCTTTAACTGTTCTATATCTCATGATAATACCTTTAACTATTCTATATCTCATGATAATACCTTTAACTGTTCTATATCTCATGATAATACCTTTAACTGGTCTATATCTCATGATAATACCTTTAACTGTTCTATATCTCATGATAATACCTTTAACTGTTCTATATCTCATGATAATACATTTTACTGTTCTATATCTCATGATAATACATTTTACTGTTCTATATCTCATGATAATACCTATTACTGTTCTATATCTCATGATAATACCTTTAACTGTTCTATATCTCTCTCATGATAATACCTTTAACTGTTCTATATCTCATGATAATACCTTTAACTGTTCTATATCTCATGATAATACCTTTAACTGATCTATATCTCATGATAATACCTTTAACTGTTCTATATCTCTCATGATAATACCTTTAACTGTTCTATATCTCATGATAATACCTTTAACTGTTCTATATCTCATGATAATACCTTTAACTGTTCTATATCTCATGATAATACATTTTACTGTTCTATATCTCATGATAATACCTTTAACTGTTCTATATCTCTCTCATGATAATACCTTTAAATGTTCTATATCTCATGATAATACCTTTAACTGTTCTATATCTCATGATAATACATTTTACTGTTCTATATCTCATGATAATACCTTTAACTGTTCTATATCTCATGATAATACCTTTAACTGTTCTATATCTCATGATAATACCTTTAACTGTTCTATATCTCATGATAATACCTTTAACTGTTCTATATCTCTCTCATGATAATACCTTTAACTGTTCAATATCTCATGATAATACATTTTACTGTTCTATATTACATTTACATTTACATTTAAGTCATTTAGCAGACGCTCTTATCCTTTAACAAATTGGTGCATTCACCTTATGAAGTGGACAGCAGTAGTTATATAATGAACTAGAATACAGTTAACATATGAAGTTCTAAACATTGTTAGTGACCAGTATTCAATGGCTCTATATACATGAGGCAGCAGTCTCTAAAGTCCTGGGCTGTAGCCAGCTAGTGATGGAGATAAACAGCTTCTATCCGTCTCCATCTGCTAGATGGTAGCAGAGTATGTTCTCGCCAAAATATCTCACAATCAGGGATAATACCGTGTGCTTAACTGCTTTCTATCACAGAGTTCTCTAAATATTTATACATTTTACTGTTCTATATCTCATGATAATACCTTTAACTGTTCTATATCTCATGATAATACCTTTAACTGTTCTATATCTCATGATAATACCTTTAACTGTTCTATATCTCATGATAATACCTTTAACTGTTCTATATCTCTCATGATAATACCTTTAACTGTTCTATATCTCATGATAATACCTTTAACTGTTCTATTTCTCATGATAATACCTTTAACTGTTCTATATCTCATGATAATACCTTTAACTGTTCTATATCTCATGATAATACCTTTAACTGTTCTATATCTCATGATAATACCTTTAACTGTTCTATATCTCATGATAATACCTTTAACTGTTCTATATCTCATGATAATAACTTTAACTGTTCTATATCTCATGATAATACCTTTAACTGTTCTATATCTCATGATAATACCTTTAACTGTTCTATATCTCATGATAATACCTTTAACTGTTCTATATCTCATAATAATACCTTTTACTGTTCTATATCTGTCTCATGATAATACCTTTAACTGTTCTATATCTCATGATAATACCTTTAACTGTTCTATATCTCATGATAATACCTTTAACTGATCTATATCTCATGATAATACCTTGTACTGTTCTATATCTCATGATAATACCTTTTACTGTAATTTTAGGTCTCAAACTGCTTTACGTTGTAACACCCTTGTCATGTTGCGTGTTCTATATCTGTGTGTGGTTATTAGTGTAACATACTAGACTGTGTGTCATCACAGGGTTAGCCCTTTGATTTGATTGGCTGGCTCGGGTTTCTTTTACATCTACTGTACACCCTATTCCCTTTATAGTGCACTACTTTTGACCAGGGCCCATAGGCAGTAGGGTGACATTGGGGACATCCCCATCTCTGTCTTCATCTAGCTGCGTTGAGGACCTTTCAGCTGTGTCTCTGATGTAGAAACACTCCTGAATGAAGTGATGCTCTATAACAGTTCAAAGAAATGATGCTTGATTTTAGAGGATATTACGCAACCTGTTTCTGTGCGTCTCTCTGTGTGTGTGTCTTCAGGGTATCTCTGTACGACTATCAGGCCATGTGTAAGATGGGAGGACATTCTGCCAGCAGCGCCAGACCCCTTCTTAGTGTGAGTAAACATGTAAACAACAGTCTCTGTGTGTGTTTGTCTGAATACTGTGTGTGTGTGTGTGTGTGTGTGTGTGTGTGTGTGTGTGTGTGTGTGTGTGTGTGTGTGTGTGTGTGTGTGTGTGTGTGTGTGTGTGTGTGTGTGTGTGTGTGTGTGTGTGTGTGTGTGTGTGTGTGTGTGTGTGTGTGTGTGTGTGTGTTTGTCTGAATAATGTGTGTGTGTGTTTTAGGGTATCTGTACTTTACTACATTCCTAAAGAAAATAATGTATTTTTTACCTCATACATTTTCCCTGGCACCCAAAAGTTCTAGTTACATATTGAATGCTTAGCAGGACAGGAAAATGTCAAATTCAAGAGAACATCCCTGGTCGTCCCTACTGCCTCTGATCTGCTCACTAACTAAACAGAGAACATCCCTGGTCGTCCCTACTGCCTCTGATCTGCCAACTCACTAAACAGAGAACATCCCTGGTCGTCCCTACTGCCTCTGATCTGCCAACTCACTAAACAGAGAACATCCCTGGTCGTCCCTACTGCCTCTGATCTGCCAACTCACTAAACAGAGAACATCCCTGGTCGTCCCTACTGCCTCTGATCTGCCAACTCACTAAACAGAGAACATTCCTGGTCGTCCCTACTGCCTCTGATCTGCCAACTCACTAAACAGAGAACATTCCTGGTCGTCCCTACTGCCTCTGATCTGCCAACTCACTAAACAGAGAACATCCCTGGTCGTCCCTACTGCCTCTGATCTGCCAACTCACTAAACAGAGAACATCCCTGGTCGTCCCTACTGCCTCTGATCTGCCAACTCACTAAACAGAGAACATCCCTGGTCGTCCCTACTGCCTCTGATCTGCCAACTCACTAAACAGAGAACATCCCTGGTCGTCCCTACTGCCTCTGATCTGCCAACTCACTAAACAGAGAACATCCCTGGTCGTCCCTACTGCCTCTGATCTGCCAACTCACTAAACAGAGAACATTCCTGGTCGTCCATACTGCCTCTGATCTGCCAACTCACTAAACAGAGAACATCCCTGGTCGTCCCTACTGCCTCTGATCTGCCAACTCACTAAACAGAGAACATCCCTGGTCGTCCCTACTGCCTCTGATCTGCCAACTCACTAAACAGAGAACATTCCTGGTCGTCCCTACTGCCTCTGATCTGCCAACTCACTAAACAGAGAACATCCCTGGTCGTCCCTACTGCCTCTGATCTGCCAACTCACTAAACAGAGAACATCCCTGGTCGTCCCTACTGCCTCTGATCTGCCAACTCACTAAACAGAGAACATCCCTGGTCGTCCCTACTGCCTCTGATCTGCCAACTCACTAAACAGAGAACATCCCTGTTCGTCCCTACTGCCTCTGATCTGCCAACTCACTAAACAGAGAACATCCCTGGTCGTCCCTACTGCCTCTGATCTGCCAACTCACTAAACAGAGAACATCCCTGGTCGTCCCTACTGCCTCTGATCTGCCAACTCACTAAACAGAGAACATTCCTGGTCGTCCCTACTGCCTCTGATCTGCCAACTCACTAAACAGAGAACATCCCTGGTGTCCCTACTGCCTCTGATCTGCCAACTCACTAAACAGAGAACATCCCTGGTCGTCCCTACTGCCTCTGATCTGCCAACTCACTAAACAGAGAACATCCCTGGTCGTCCCTACTGCCTCTGATCTGCCAACTCACTAAACAGAGAACATCCCTGGTCGTCCCTACTGCCTCTGATCTGCCAACTCACTAAACATAAACTCTTCCCTTGTAAATGTTGGACTGTGCCAATGGCCCTCCGTTAAAAAAGAAATGTCTGGTATTGTCTGGTTTGCTTAATATAATACATTTGAAATGATTTAGACTTTTAATACTTTTGATACTTAAGTATATATTTTAGTCATTAGATTTCCACCACTGATTACTGCTCTGGTAGGAGATGCTGTGGGTGTGAATTGATGCCTCGTGTCACTGATTACTGCTCTGGTAGGAGATGCTGTGGGTGTGAATTGATGCCTCGTGTCAGTGATTACTGCTCTGGTAGGAGATGCTGTGGGTGTGAATTGATGCCTCGTGTCAGTGATTACTGCTCTGGTAGGAGATGCTGTGGGTGTGAATTGATGCCTCGTGTCAGTGATTACTGCTCTGGTAGGAGATGCTGTGGGTGTGAATTGATGCCTCGTGTCAGTGATTAGAAAAGAGAGGTTATTCACCGCAGACGTCTCGTCCCTCAGCACTGAATCCACTTCCTCTTGTTTCTCTGAGAGTCATTCTGTGTTGTGTATCTTTCTTTTTCGCATACTGTGTGGCTGCATGCTCATTGGAAGTTTAGACTGGGTCACTGTGAAGCACTTCGTGACAAATGTTTCTCTCTCTCTCCCTCTGTCTTTGCCATCTCTCTCTCTCTCTCTCTCTCTCTCTCTCTCTCTCTCTCTCTCTCTCTCTCTCTCTCTCTCTCTCCCTCTCTTTCTTCATTATTTTCTTGATCTATCTCTATATTGCTCTCCCTCCCCCTCTCTCTCTCTCTCTCTCTCTCCCTCTGTCTTGCTCGCCATCTCTCTCTCTCTCTCTCTCTACAGCCCTTCTATGGTCTCTCTCTCTAAAGTGGTTCCTCTCTCTCTCTCCCTCTCTTTCTTCATTATTTTCTTGATCTATCTCTATATTACTCTCCCTCCCTCCTCTCTCTCTCTCTCTTGTTCTGTCTTGCTCTCATCTCCTTCACTCCATCTCTCCATCTCTCTCTTCTCTCTCTCTCTCCCTCTCTTTCTTCATTATTTTCTCTGATCTATCTCTATATTGCTCTCCCTCACCCCCTCTCTCTCTCTCTCTCTCTCTCTTCTCTCCCTCTCCCATCCCTTTCTCTCTCTCTCTCCTCCCTCTCTCTCTCCCTCTCTCCCTCCACCCTCTCTCTCTCCTCTCTCCAGCCCTTCTATGGTCTGGCGGCTGCTCTAAAGTGGTTCCTCACCAACTTCCTACTGTAAGTGTGTCAGAGAGATCAGAGGTCGTTGGCTGCTGGTAGCTAGTTAATTCTCAAGAGCCATTACAATTTACTCTCACTTGTTCTGTATGTGTGGCTCTCTCTCTCTCCTCTCCTTCTGTCCTTCACTCCATCACCCCTTCTCTTCCTTTCTCCATCACTCCTTCTCTCCCTCTCTCCATCACCCCTTCTCTTCCTCTCTCCATCACTCTTTCTCTCCCTCTCTCCATCACTCTTTCTCTCCCTCTCTCCATCACTCTTTCTCTCCCTCTCTCCATCACTCCTTCTCCTCCTCTCTCCATCACTCCCCTCCCTCTCTCCCTCTATCTCATCACGCCTTCTCTCTCTCTCTCTCCTTCACTCCTTCTCTCCCTCTCTCATTCTCTCCATCACTCTTTCTCTCCCTCTCTCCATCACTCTTTCTCTTCCTCTCCCCATCACTCCTTCCCTCCCTCTCTCCATCACTCCTTCTCTTCCTCTCTCCATCACTCCTTCTCTCCCTCTCTCATTCTCTCCATCACTCCCTCTATCCCTCGTTCCATCACTCCTTCTCCCTCTCTCCACTCCTTCTCTCCCTCTCTCATTCTCTCCATCACTCCCTCTCTCCTTCTCTCCTCTCCTTCTCTCCCTCTCTCCTCTCTCCCTCTCTCCACTCCTTCTCTCCCTCTCTCCACTCCTTCTCTCCCTCTCTCCCTCTCTCCACTCTTCTCTCTCCTCTCTCCCTCTCTCCCTCTCTCATCTCCCTCTCTCCCTCTCTCCACTCCTTCTCTCCCTCTCTCTCCCTCTCTCCATCACCCCTTCTCTCCCTCATTCCCACTCCTTCTCTCCCTCTCTCCCTCTCTCCACTCCTTCTCTCCCTCTCTCCCTCTCTCCCACTCCTTCTCTCCCTCTCTCATCACTCCTTCTCTCCCTCTCTCCACTCCTTCTCTCCCTCTCTCCACTCCATCTCTCCCTCTCTCCCTCTCTCCACTCCTTCTCTCCCTCTCTCCCTCTCTCCACTCCTTCTCTCCCTCTCTCCACTCCTTCTCTCCCTCTCTCCCTCTCTCCACTCCTTCTCTCCCTCTCTCCCTCTCTCCACTCCTTCTCTCCCTCTCTCCACTCCTTCTCTCCCTCTCTCCACTCCTTCTCTCCCTCTCTCCACTCCTTCTCTCCCTCTCTCCCTCTCTCCACTCCTTCTCTCCCTCTCTCCCTCTCTCCACTCCTTCTCTCCCTCTCTCCCTCTCTCCACTCCTTCTCTCCCTCTCTCCCTCTCTCCACTCCTTCTCTCCCTCTCTCCACTCCTTCTCTCCCTCTCTCCACTCCTTCTCTCCCTCTCTCCACTCCTTCTCTCCCTCTCTCCACTCCTTCTCTCCCTCTCTCCCTCTCTCCACTCCTTCTCTCCCTCTCTCCCTCTCTCCACTCCTTCTCTCCCTCTCTCTCGCGTTCTCTTTCACTCATCTTCTTTCCTTTCCTTTCCTCTCTGTAGGTTTCTACTGGAGTTCAACATCTGTGGTCTCTGGCACTCTGACCGCTTTGCTGAAGGTAACACAGTCCAGTAAAGAGCATTCATTCCTCTTCATCTCATTCAGCTTCTGTGTGTTGTGTTGCACTGTTTGGCTTCAATGTCCCAATCTGTGTCTCATGTTGTCTCCTGTCCTGACCACACCCACCCATGTCTCGTTCACCATCATCATCATCCTCATCATCACCTGTCAATCATTCTCACCACCTCATTCCTCCCACCCAGCCAAGCCTGGCTTCAAAGGTACAGATTCAACCTATTGGGTGCTTGTGTGTGTGTGTGCGTGCGTGCGTGTGTGTGTGTGTGTGTGTGCGTGTGTGTGTGTGTGTGTGTGTGTGTGTGTGTGTGTGTGTGTGTGTGTGTGTGTGTGTGTGTGTGTGTGCGTGTGTGCGTGTGCGTGTGCGCGTGTGCGCGTGCGTGTGTGTGTGTGTGTGCGTGTGTGGCAACAGACGATCAGAGGATGTACTGTATCTATGTCATCTATATAATCTATTTAAAGTTGATCAGGGTCAGATAAATTCACAGTAATGACACCTAGTAAATAATTCAACATCTTGAAAGTGTATCCTTGTCCACAGTCATTAAGATGTCGATCTCCATGAGTTGATATGC
Organism: Oncorhynchus gorbuscha; assembly: GCF_021184085.1. Classification (NCBI taxonomy): domain Eukaryota; kingdom Metazoa; phylum Chordata; class Actinopteri; order Salmoniformes; family Salmonidae; genus Oncorhynchus; species Oncorhynchus gorbuscha. Next base: position 14,648 of record NW_025747392.1, on the reverse strand, counting down.
TGTTATGACAGCTGTAATATACACAGACTCTATCATCACTTATTAGAACAATCTATCTGTTATAAACCCTGTTCCAGTCCCATGCAGTGACGACTGCCTGGTATCTCTGCATGGAAATACACTGTGGTCTGGTCCAAAACACGGCCCAGTTCTTTCCCTTAGCTCCTAGTCCTTTCCCTTCCAGCCCTAGTCCTTTCCCTTAGCTGCCTAGTCCCTTCCATTAGCTACCTAGTCCTTTCCCTTAGTCCTAGTCCCTTCCCTTAGCTCCTAGTCCTTTCCCTTAGCTCCTAGTCCTTTCCCTTAGCTCCTAGTCCTTTCCCTTAGCTCCTAGTCCTTTCCCTTAGCTCCTAGTCCTTTCCCTTAAGCTCCTAGTCCTTTCACTTAGCTCCTAGTCCTTTCCCTTAGCTCCTAGTCCCTTCCCTTAGCTCCTAGTCCTTTCCCTTAGCTCCTAGTCCCTTCCCTTAGCTCCTAGTCCTTTCCCTTAGCTCCTAGTCCTTTCCCTTAGCTCCTAGTCCTTTCCCTTAGCTCCTAGTCCTTTCCCTTAGCTCCTAGTCCTTTCCCTTAGCTCCTAGTCCTTTCCCTTAGCTCCTAGTCCTTTCCCTTAGCTCCTAGTCCTTTCCCTTAGCTCCTAGTCCCTTCCCTTAGCTCCTAGTCCTTTCCCTTAGCTCCTAGTCCTTTCCCTTATCTCCTAGTCCTTTCCCTTATCTCCTAGTCCTTTCCCTTATCTCCTAGTCCTTTCCCTTATCTCCTAGTCCTTTCCCTTAGCTCCTAGTCCTTTCCCTTAGCTCCTAGTCCTTCAGTGTTTGTCATTGTGAACGAACCAACAAGGTGTATGGGCTGGATGGAGTTCGGAGAAGGGGTTAAGGGTTGCATGCGAGTCATGTTGAGCTCCCGAGTGGCTCAGTGGTCTAAGACACTGCATCTCAGTACAAAAAGTGTCACTGTAGTCCCTGGTTCGAATCCAGGCTGCATCACATCCGGCCGTGATTCTCATAGGGTTGGTGCACAATTGGCCCACAGCGTCGTCCAGGTTTGGCCCGGGGTAGGCCGTCGTTGTAAATAATAATTTGTTCTTAACTGACTTGTCTAGTTAAATAAATACATGTAAAAAAAAATTCACATAATGATGTTCGCCATACAATGTAAGGGATTAGGACTGGAGGTGTGTACGTGAGTGGTGGTGATTGGTTGTCTCTGTCCCCAGCGTCGGCCCAGAAGAAGAAGGGAGACATCCTGCAGCCGTGTGACACAGAGTACCCCAGCTTTGTCTACGAGCCCTCCATCAAGGAGACCAACAGCCTCATTAAGTGTGGACGCTGTCAGAAGTAAGATCACACACACGGCCATGCACACACACACACACTTTTTCTGTCATTTAAAAAAAGTTAACAACATCATTTATATAAATGACAAAAGCACGAAAATATATTTTATATAAACAAAACAATCATACAAATTCCAGAAGCTACAGCTTTGGCTTCTTTATATAAATCCCACAGCTTGAGTCACACAGTCTCAGTCCTCTGAAATCTCTCTTAGAGTAAATCACTTCCTGATTATTATTTTTCCTGAGATTATCTTCTGTCTCTGCGTATCAGCTCTTTATCTCTCTACCTCCATGTATCTGTCATCCCATCCATAACCATGACTCCTGTCTCTTCTGACAGGCAGCCACAAGTCTGAAGAGGGAGGGAGGGAGAGGGAGAGGGAGGGAGGGAGGGAGGGAGGGAGGGAGGGAGGGAGGGAGGGAGGGAGGGAGGGAGGGAGGGAGGGAGGGAGGGAGGGAGGGAGGGAGGGGGAGGGAGGGAGGGAGGGGGAGGGAGGGAGGGAGGGAGGGAATGTTTCTGTTGAGGGGTTCAGCAAAGGTCATCTCAATTTCATCTAAATGGGGAACAGCGGTTTGAGGTGTTCCAGCGCCCCCATCTGGTGGAAATGGGATATAACTAAAATAATGAGTGTCTAATGAAAGGGGAATGGGGATTCCGAGTCAGTTGTAAAAAAATAAAAACACTCTCCACATCATGGAATGACATTGTATTGAGATGTGTGTGAATCAAAATGAACATACACTGTATATACTATCGTACTCAAACTCTATCTTTATCCAGAGATTACACATTCATTTAGGATCTTAGATTAATCCATAGATTAAAGGACCGACCAGACAATAGAATGGTGGAAGTGTGCATCCGTTCATACCACTAAGCTGTTTAATGAACACTAGGTGGCAGTGTTTCATCGTGTTTGTTTGTAATATAGTGTGTGTTACAGTTACTAGTTACCTGTCCAAAATTGTGATCAATAATGACATTTATGGATTACACAAACTCAGTCATGTAATCTGATTACTTTTGGATTACTGTCCCTTTAAGAGGAATTAGAAGAAGACAAAAAGGATCCATCAAATGCATTTGGTGTGTCGTCACAGTGGTCTCTGATTGGTGGTCATCATTTGGTGTGTCATCACAGTGGTCTCTGATTGGTGGTCATCATTTGGTGTGTCGTCATAGTGGTCTCTGATTGGTGGTCATCATTTGGTGTGTCATCACAGTGGTCTCTGATTGGTGGTCATCATTTGGTGTGTCATCACAGTGGTCTCTGATTGGTGGTCATCATTTGGTGTGTCGTCATAGTGGTCTCTGATTGGTGGTCATCATTTGGTGTGTCATCACAGTGGTCTCTGATTGGTGGTCATCATTTGGTGTGTCATCACAGTGGTCTCTGATTGGTGGTCATCATTTGGTGTGTCATCACAGTGGTCTCTGATTGGTGGTCATCATTTGGTGTGTCATCACAGTGGTCTCTGATTGGTGGTCATCATTTGGTGTGTCATCACAGTGGTCTCTGATTGGTGGTCATCATTTGGTGTGTCATCACGGTTGTCATCATTTGGTGTGTCATCACAGTGGTCTCTGATTGGTGGTCATCATTTGGTGTGTCATCACAGTGGTCTCCGATTGGTGGTCATCATTTGGTGTGACATCGTAGTGGTCTCCGATTGGTGGTCATCATTTGGTGTGTCATCACAGTGGTCTCCGATTGGTGGTCATCATTTGGTGTGTCATCACAGTGGTCTCTGATTGGTGGTCATCATTTGGTGTGTCATCACAGTGGTCTCTGATTGGTGGTCATCATTTGGTGTGTCATCGTAGTGGTCTCCGATTGGTGGTCATCATTTGGTGTGACATCGTAGTGGTCTCCGATTGGTGGTCATCATTTGGTGTGTCATCACAGTGGTCTCCGATTGTTGGTCATCATTTGGTGTGTCATCACTGTGGTCTCTGATTGGTGGTCATCATTTGGTGTGTCATCATAGTGGTCTCTGATTGGTGGTCATCATTTGGTGTGTCATCACAGTGGTCTTTGATTGGTGGTCATCATTTGGTGTGTCATCATAGTGGTCTCTGATTGGTGGTCATCATTTGGTGTGTCATCACAGTGGTCTCCGATTGTTGGTCATCATTTGGTGTGTCATCACAGTGGTCTCTGATTGGTGGTCATCATTTGGTGTGTCATCATAGTGGTCTCTGATTGGTGGTCATCATTTGGTGTGTCATCATAGTGGTCTCTGATTGGTGGTCAGACTCTCTCAGGTGGAACAAACAAACCTTTTTCAACGCTGAATTGAATGTCTTTAGAAAAGAGAAAGGTCTGTCCGTCCTTCTGTCTGTCCATCTGTCTCTCTCTCTCTCTCTCTCTCTCTCTCTCTCTTTCGCTCTCTAGTCCTAATGTATTAGTGTAGAGATATCTGAGACCTGCTGAGAGCTGGTCACATAGTAAAGAAGACATTTCTATCTTTCCATGATGGCAGTGTCTTTTCTTGGATTACCTGATTGTTTCATACAAGTGGTATTCTAACCATTCCATTGCCTTCTCTCTCTCGCTCTACCTCTCTCTCTACCCTCTCTCTCTCTCTCTCTCTCTCTCTCTCTCTCTCTCTCCCTCTCTCTCGCTCTCTCTCTACCCCTCTCTCTCTCTATCTCTGTGACTGTGTGTTAACTGTTGTGTGTGTGTGTGTTGCAGGATGTTTGTAACCCAGGCTGTCCCAGACAGTAACCTGCTGATGTTGGTGGTACAGGCAGACTGTGACTGTTCCCGTCAGTACCCTGCTATCACCATGGAACCCAAGGAAGTGAAATATATCCTTTAACATGAAGAGCTATCTTACTGGTTCACTCTCTCTGACACAGACAGTGATTGATATAATTATAATGGTGTTGTGGAAATGGGATTTCATATCTATGAATAAGCAGTTCCTTAGTCATGAATCAGACAAATCACTTCTCTTATTATATTTATTTCAGACATGGTTCATTTCAACCAGTTATGAATTGCTGTTTTACGCTGTGGGGAGCAGTATCTTCCTAAACTCTCCTCATAGATGACCTGCAGGGTCATAGCCGAGCATTCAGAGGTCGAAATAGCAGGTGTTGGGGGGAGGGAGGGAGGGAGAGGGAGGGAGAGAGAGGGAGAGAGGACAGGAGAGCGAGGACAGATATTCCTTATTGTTTTTGTTGTTGTTGTTTTGTGTGTTGGTATTGTAACATAGATACTCCTTGTTGTTGTTTAGTGTGTTGGTATTGTAACATAGATACTCCTTGTTGTTGTTTAGTGTGTTGTTTAGATACTCCTTGTTGTTGTTGTTGTTACATGTGTTGGTATTGTAACATAGTTGTTGTTTAGTGTGTTGGTATTGTAACATAGATACTCCTTGTTGTTGTTTAGTGTGTTGGTATTGTAACATAGATACTCCTTGTTGTTGTTTAGTGTGTTGGTATTGTAACATAGATACTCCTTGTTGTTGTTGTTGTTACATGTGTTGGTATTGTAACATAGATACTCGTTGTTGTTTAGTGTGTTGGTATTGTAACATAGATACTCCTTGTTGTTGTTGTTTAGTGTGTTGGTATTGTAACATAGATACTCCTTGTTGTTGTTTAGTGTGTTGGTATTGTATCATAGATACTCCTTGTTGTTGTTGTTGTTGTTTAGTGTGTTGGTATTGTAATATAGATACTCCTTGTTGTTGTTTAGTGTGTTGGTATTGTATCATAGATACTCCTTGTTGTTGTTGTTGTTGTTTAGTGTGTTGGTATTGTAAGATAGATACTCCTTGTTGTTACGTATGTTGGTATTGTATCATAGATACTCCTTGTTGTTGTTGTTGTTTAGTGTGTTGGTATTGTAACATAGATACTCCTTGTTGTTGTTTAGTGTGTTGGTATTGTAACATAGATACTCCTTGTTGTTGTTTAGTGTGTTGGTATTGTAGCATAGATACTCCTTGTTGTTGTTTAGTGTGTTGGTATTGTAACATAGATACTCCTTGTTGTTTAGTGTGTTGGTATTGTATCATATATACTACTTGTTGTTGTTTCGTGTGTTGGTATTGTAACATAGATGCTCCTTGTTGTTGTTGTTGTTACGTGTGTTGGTATTGTAAGATAGATACTCCTTGTTGTTACGTGTGTTGGTATTGTATCATAGATACTCCTTGTTGTTGTTGTTGTTTAGTGTGTTGGTATTGTAACATAGATACTCCTTGTTGTTGTTTAGTGTGTTGGTATTGTAACATAGATATCTTGTTGTTTAGTGTGTTGGTATTGTATCATACATACTCCTTGTTGTTACGTGTGTTGGTATTGTAGCATAGATACTCCGTGTTGTTGTTGTTTAGTGTGTTGGTATTGTAACAGATACTCCTTGTTGTTACGTGTGTTGGTATTGTAACATAGATACTCCTTGTTGTTGTTGTTTAGTGTGTTGGTATTGTAGCATAGATACTCCTTGTTGTTGTTGTTTAGTGTGTTGGTATTGTAACAGATACTCCTTGTTGTTACGTGTGTTGGTATTGTAACACTCCTTGTTGTTACGTGTGTTGGTATTGTAACATAGATACTCCTTGTTGTTGTTTAGTGTGTTGGTATAACATATACTCCTTGTTGTTGTTTATAGTATTATATCATAGATACTCCTTGTTGTTACGTGTGTTGGTATTGTAACATAGATACTCCTTGTTGTTGTTTAGTGTGTTGGTATTGTATCATAGATACTCCTTGTTGTTACGTGTGTTGGTATTGTTGTTGTTGTTTAGTGTGTTGGTATTGTATCATAGATACTCTTGTTGTTGTTGTTACGTGTGTTGGTATTGTATCATATATACTCCTTGTTGTTGTTTAGTGTGTTGGTATTATATCATAGATACTCCTTGTTGTTACGTGTGTTGGTATTGTAACATAGATACTCCTTGTTGTTGTTTAGTGTGTTGGTATTGTATCATAGATACTCCTTGTTGTTGTTGTTGTTTAGTGTGTTGGTATTGTATCATAGATACTCCTTGTTGTTATTGGTATTGTATCATAGATACTCCTTGTTGTTGTTTAGTGTGTTGGTATTGTAACATAGATACTCCTTGTTGTTGTTGTTGTTTAGTGTGTTGGTATTGTAACATAGATACTCCTTGTTGTTGTTTAGTGTGTTGGTATTGTAACATAGATACTCCTTGTTGTTGTTTAGTGTGTTGGTATTGTATCATAGATAATCCTTGTTGTTGTTTAGTGTGTTGGTATTGTAACATAGATACTCCTTGTTGTTGTTGTTGTTTAGTGTGTTGGTATTGTAACATAGATACTCCTTGTTGTTGTTTAGTGTGTTGGTATTGTAACATAGATACTCCTTGTTGTTGTTTAGTGTGTTGGTATTGTAACATATATACTCCTTGTTGTTACGTGTGTTGGTATTGTAAAATAGATACTCCTTGTTGTTGTTTTGTGTGTTGGTATTGTAACATAGATACCTCTTGTTGTTGTTTAGTGTGTTGGTATTGTAACATAGATACTCCTTGTTGTTACGTGTGTTGGTATTGTATCATAGATACTCCTTGTTGTTGTTTAGTGTGTTGGTATTGTAACATAGATACTCCTTGTTGTTACGTGTGTTGGTATTGTATCATAGATACTCCTTGTTGTTGTTTAGTGTGTTGGTATTGTAACATAGATACTCCTTGTTGTTGTTTAGTGTGTTGGTATTGTAACATAGATACTCCTTGTTGTTGTTTAGTGTGTTGGTATTGTCACATATATACTCCTTGTTGTTACGTGTGTTGGTATTGTAACATAGATACTCCTTGTTGTTACGTGTGTTGGTATTGTATCATAGATACTCCTTGTTGTTGTTGTTATGTGTGTTGGTATTGTAACATAGATACTCCTTGTTGTTACGTGTGTTGGTATTGTATCATAGATACTCCTTGTTGTTGTTGTTACGTGTGTTGGTATTGTAACATAGATACTCCTTGTTGTTACGTGTGTTGGTATTGTAACATAGATACTCCTTGTTGTTTAGTGTGTTGGTATTGTAACATAGATACTCCTTGTTGTTGTTTAGTGTGTTGGTATTGTAACATATATACTCCTTGTTGTTACGTGTGTTGGTGCCCTTGACCTCTGTGTACATAACGCCTCAGTAAAGTGTGACAGGATGAAATCTCAGAAGGTCCGTAGGAGACCCGAGTCCTGCCACGCCTATCACCCTCAGGTCAGCACCCCGTATTGGTCCACTGACTCCCAATAACCTCACTTCAAGTGGATGGATTACCATCAGAAGAGAACATGTGTTGTACTTTTCTCATAGCTCCTTTCATTTCAAACTGAGTTTTTGTTATTCTAAGATCAAAAATGTGAACTTAATGGCCTTATTAAGTAGTGATCATTATACCACTGGCTAACTGTGTGTTAACGATTGATTTCAGGAAAACGCCAAGGAGTGTGGAGATGCATCGCAGATCTACCTGTCTGTCTCTCTCTTCCTCACCTGTCTCACTGCCTCCTTCACCTGTCTCAAGGCCTCCACGCTGGTCTTCCGATGACAGACAGACAGCTACCTAGCCTAAACCCCCCTCTGGAAATCTCTAGAATGTTCCAGAATGCCTGATCTTAGCATGCCTGCTACTGCTTGCGTTAACTTTATCAATCAATATGACTATATAGCTAAAATTATGATATTGATCATTTGGACTGATGGACTGAGGGGAATAAGCTGTTGACTGACTCCATGCTTGATGACTTTACAATCACAGAGAGATGTTGACTTCATGTTTGATGTCTTTCAACCACCAAAGTTGTGCTTCTTTGGACAACCGTTCTAAAACCATGAAAGGGCTTTTTGGTTTCTTCTTCTTCTTCAGTGTCTGATAACAGAACATTATAGTGTTTCTATGCAAAAGGAAACATACTTTATTTGACCGTGGAAAGATCCAGTATCTCCAATACGATTCCAAAGGACTTGACTTTACAATAAGACCAAGGAAGACTCTCAGTCTGTGGATGATGTGTTTTATAAATGGTTTTGATAAAATAATACTCTGATTCATGCATGTGTTGTCTGTTTACCTTAAGCCATGAAATGGAGGATGAACCTTGGATAAGGAAGAGGCATCTTTGAACAGTGATACAATTCAGATAGTAGAATCAGTGACCCCTACTGGTTGAAATATGACATTGCAGGATGGTGATGAATCAACTGGAGGCTGGCTGGCTGCTGAAGGATGGATGAACACAATGGACTCAACTTCCACATTGTTCTGTTCATAACTCATCAGTCTTTGGTCTACGCAACACAAACACATCAAATCAAATCAAATCAAATTTATTTATATAGCCCTTCGTACATCAGCTGATATCTCAAAGTGCTGTACAGAAACCCAGCCTAAAACCCCAAACAGCAAACAATGCAGGTGTAAAAGCACGGTGGCTAGGAAAAACTCCCTAGAAAGGCCAAAACCTAGGAAGAAACCTAGAGAGGAACCGGGCTATGTGGGGTGGCCAGTCCTCTTCTGGCTGTGCCGGGTAGAGATTATAACAGAACATGACCAAGATGTTCAAATGTTCATAAATGACCAGCATGGTCAAATAATAATAAGGCAGAACAGTTGAAACTGGAGCAGCAGCACAGTCAGGTGGACTGGGGACAGCAAGGAGCCATCATGTCAGGTAGTCCTGGGGCACGGTCCTAGGGCTCAGGTCCTCCGAGAGAGAGAAAGAAAGAAAGAGAGAATTAGAGAGAGCATATGTGGGGTGGCCAGTCCTCTTCTGGCTGTGCCGGGTGGAGATTATAACAGAACGTGGCCAAGATGTTCAAATGTTCATAAATGACCAGCATGGTTGAATAATAGTAAGGCAGAACAGTTGAAACTGGAGCAGGAGCATGGCCAGGTGGACTGGGGACAGCAAGGAGTCCTCATGTCAGGTAGTCCTGAGACATGGTCCTAGGGCCCAGGCCAGTTGAAACTGGAGCAGCAGCATGGCCAGGTGGACTGGGGACAGCAAGGAGTCATCATGTCAGGTAGTCCTGGGGCATGGTCCTAGGGCTCAGGTCCTCCGAGAGAGAGAAAGAAAGAGAGAAGGAGAGAATTAGAGAACGCACACTTAGATTCACACAGGACACCTGAATAGGACAGGAGAAGTACTCCAGATAAACAAACTGACCCTAGCCCCCCGACACATAAACTACTGCAGCATAAATACTGGAGGCTGAGACAGGAGGGGTCAGGAGACACTGACATCAAGTATCTACTATTAAATGTGGCCTGGGTTTTCACTGTTGGAAATGGATGGACTGTTTCAGGAAAAACCTTCAAGTCACATATCATATATGCAACCTAAAAACTTACTAAACCAATTGACCAAGTTGGCTTACTGCAAAACAAGAACCATTACTGACCACCTACTTCTGTGATGGACTACTAGGTGGAACAGCCATTCTGTTAGAAGGAACAACGTTACAATGTGATGGACTACTAGGTGGAACAGCCATTCTGTTAGAAGGAACAACGTTACAATGTGATGGACTACTAGGTGGAACAGCCATTCTGTTAGAAGGAACAACGTTACAATGTGATGGACTACTAGGTGGAACAGCCATTCTGTTAGAAGGAACAACGTTACAATGTGATGGACTACTAGGTGGAACAGCCATTCTGTTAGAAGGAACAACGTTACAATGTGATGGACTACTAGGTGGAACAGCCATTCTGTTAGAAGGAACAACGTTACAATGTGATGGACTACTAGGTGGAACAGCCATTCTGTTAGAAGGAACAACGTTACAATGTGATGGACTACTAGGTGGAACAGCCATTCTGTTAGAAGGAACAACGTTACAATGTGATGGACTACTAGGTGGAACAGCCATTCTGTTAGAAGGAACAACGTTACAATGTGATGGACTACTAGGTGGAACAGCCAGTCTGTTAGAAGGAACAACGTTACAATGTGATGGACTACTAGGTGGAACAGCCATTCTGTTAGAAGGAACAACGTTACAATGTGATGGACTACTAGGTGGAACAGCCATTCTGTTAGAAGGAACAACGTTACAATGTGATGGACTACTAGGTGGAACAGCCAGTCTGTTAGAAGGAACAACGTTACAATGTGATGGACTACTAGGTGGAACAGCCATTCTGTTAGAAGGAACAACGTTACAATGTGATGGACTACTAGGTGGAACAGCCATTCTGTTAGAAGGAACAACGTTACAATGTGATGGACTACTAGGTGGAACAGCCAGTCTGTTAGAAGGAACAACATTACAATGTGATGGACTACTAGGGTGGAACAGCCATTCTGTTAGAAGGAACAACGTTACAATGTGATGGACTACTAGGTGGAACAGCCATTCTGTTAGAAGGAACAACGTTACAATGTGATGGACTACTAGGTGGAACAGCCATTCTGTTAGAAGGAACAACGTTACAATGTGATGGACTACTAGGTGGAACAGCCATTCTGTTAGAAGGAACAACGTTACAATGTGATGGACTACTAGGTGGAACAGCCAGTCTGTTAGAAGGAACAACGTTACAATGTGATGGACTACTAGGTGGAACAGCCATTCTGTTAGAAGGAACAACGTTACAATGTGATGGACTACTAGGTGGAACAGCCATTCTGTTAGAAGGAACAACGTTACAATGTGATGGACTACTAGGTGGAACAGCCAGTCTGTTAGAAGGAACAACATTACAATGTGATGGACTACTAGGTGGAACAGCCATTCTGTTAGAAGGAACAACGTTACAATGTGATGGACTACTAGGTGGAACAGCCATTCTGTTAGAAGGAACAACGTTACAATGTGATGGACTACTAGGTGGAACAGCCATTCTGTTAGAAGGAACAACGTTACAATGTGATGGACTACTAGGTGGAACAGCCAGTCTGTTAGAAGGAACAACGTTACAATGTGATGGACTACTAGGTGGAACAGCCATTCTGTTAGAAGGAACAACGTTACAATGTGATGGACTACTAGGTGGAACAGCCATTCTGTTAGAAGGAACAACGTTACAATGTGATGGACCACTAGGTGGAACAGCCATTCTGTTAGAAGGAACAACGTTAGGAACAATGGGATGGACCACTAGGTGGAACAGCCATTCTGTTAGAAGGAACAACGTTACAATGGGACAATGTGATGGACCACTAGGTGGAACAGCCATTCTGTTAGAAGGAACAACGTTACAATGTGATGGACTACTAGGTGGAACAGCCATTCTGTTAGAAGGAACAACGTTACAATGTGATGGACTACTAGGTGGAACAGCCATTCTGTTAGAAGGAACAACGTTACAATGTGATGGACTACTAGGTGGAACAGCCATTCTGTTAGAAGGAACAACGTTACAATGTGATGGACTACTAGGTGGAACAGCCATTCTGTTAGAAGGAACAACGTTACAATGTGATGGACTACTAGGTGGAACAGCCATTCTGTTAGAAGGAACAACGTTACAATGTGATGGACTACTAGGTAAAACAGCCTCTCAAAACTCCAAAGATTGTATTTTCTTCAACACTTTGTTTTTATTTCTGTATATTATATATATATAAATATATATATATATAATATAATATATATAAATATATTTCTTATATTTTTCATGACTTAATCTGTTCTTTCTAATTCAAAAGACTTGAATGAAATGAGTATAAAATGCATCATTGAGAATAATAGGATGGGATACTACTAGTATTGCTGCTGGACATTAAACACTACTGTCAGATGTTACTGTCTAGTGATTTTCTAAGTGGTGTTTTTATCAGTCTGTCCCTTTCACTTTGACAGTGATGCTCTAATGATGTCATGTCATCATGTGGTAACTGTCCTCATGATGCAGTATTGTTGATAAAAGATGCTGTTGCCCGTGTGTATGTATGTAATGTGATGTCCTGAGTCCTGTGTGTCTGGCTTGTGTCCCACATGGTACCCTTTAACCCTATGTAGTGCACTACTTTTGACCAGGTCCCATAGGGAATAGGAACCTTTTGGAACACAACCTGAGAGTCTAGAAGGCAAATATGATTCTCACAGCACAGTTTGATTGACATGTAGGATAATCTGCAATGGGTCAATAATAATACACTGAATAAACTTCCCTTTATTTTAAAGCTGTTCTCAGTTTTGATGGTTGAATTTTATCCATGTTATTTATCCTGTCAGTTATGACGTGTTTTATCCTGTATCATCGTCTAATTAACATTCATCAGTGTCTGTTCTCAAAACACTCAAAGATTGTATTTTCTTCAGTGGTTTGTTTTTATTTCTGTAACGGTTCAGGGAAAAGTAAAGGTGTAACGATGTACACTGAGAGTCAGGAAGAAAGTTCTGGAAGGGAATACATTTAATAAATGAACACAACAAGACACACGAACAGCGCACCAAAATGACACAGATACAGAGGGAGTCAGGGAGTCAGGGTGCACCGGTACTCTAGGGGGAGTCGTGGGGAGGGGAGACAGGGTGCACCGGTACTCTAGGGGGAGTCGTGGGGAGGGGAGTCAGGGTGCACCGGTACTCTAGGGGAGTAGTGGGGAGGGGAGTCAGGGTGCACCGGTACTCTAGGGGAGACAGGGTGCACCGGAGGTGAGGAGGGAGTCAGGGTGCACCGGTACTCTAGGGGAGTAGTGAGGAGGGGAGTCAGGGTGCACCGGTACTCTAGGGGGAGTAGTGGGGAAGGGAGTCAGGGTGCACCGGTACTCTAGGGGAGTAGTGAGGAGGGGAGTCAGGGTGCACCGGTACTCTAGGGGAGTAGTGAGGAGGGGAGTCAGGGTGCACCGGTACTCTAGGGGAGTAGTGGGGAAGGGAGTCAGGGTGCACCGGTACTCTAGGGGAGTAGTGAGGAGGGGGAGTCAGGGTGCACCGGTACTCTAGGGGAGTAGTGAGGAGGGGAGTCAGGGTGCACCGGTACTCTAGGGGAGTCGTGGGGAGGGGAGGCAGGAGTCAGGGAGTAGGGGTCCTCTTGGCGGAGAAGAGGTGAGGGTGGCAGAGGACAGCCCAGTCTGATCACTGGAGGTTCTCTTGCTACAGAGATGGTCTATAGAAGCCTTTAGTAGCTGACATTCCTAACCTCAACTGAGAGGGTCTCTGTCCCTCTGATGGCCCTGTTGGTGTCCACTCTGTCTCTCTGTGTGTGTCCTGTTTTTCACTGTCTGGGACAAAGGGGGGGTTGTTGTGGAAATTGAGGGGGTGAGGTTAGTAGTCTTTGGCAGCATGACCCTGCGACCCCCCATGAAATAACACAAGGTGATCTTCCTTCTGAAAGGAATGTTGTCCAGGGCCTCCACTGCCACCCTCTTGTTGCCCCTGACGCTGCTCTCCTCCTGGTCGTACATGGGACACATGTAGGCTGTTCGCCTCAGGGCGTAGATGTCCACCTCGTCCGTCGTCGTCCCACGGCTGGTAGGGCTGCTGGGAGGGAACAGCTGACTTGACCAGACGGGGTCTCATCATGGCCAGCTCTAGGTCACGGGGATATGCCTCAGACCCAGGCTAGACCTCTGGACTCTGACTCTTTAAATTACATTACATTAGGTTAAATTCATTTATTAGTAATTCATTTATGAATGTTTAAAAACATTAAAATCATATTCCTGGTCGTACATCAGCCATCAACATACATTATACAATATTGACAATATATTCAATAAACAAAATGTGTCATTGCACAAAGAGAAGTGCTGACCTTTCTTTCTCTTCTTCTTGGTCCTTTCATCCCAGGCGTTGGCACTGACAAGGGACACGTTGCCCTGGCCCAGGGAGGGAAGCAGTTTGGGCCGGGGGTCCACCGGGGGATTGGGGACCTTTGGAGGAGGAGCATCCCTCTGGGCTCTCCTGGCCAGCAGGGGTCCTGTCTGGACGAAGGCCTCAGGCCTGATGATGTCCCTGGGTGGGCTGCTGCTCCCTCTGGCAGCCTCCTCTGGCTGGGCAGCTTTCGGCATGGAGAGAACAAACACATTGTTGCTGAAGCTGCATGACTCTGAAAGGGGCAGCTCCTCCAGGGTCAGAGGGCAGGTAGAACAGGGCTCAGGCTGGACTACGTCCACAGTGCTGGGGGTGATGCTCACAGGACTGGTAGTTTGGGACTCGAGTATAACGGAACACACAGGATTACTGGGCTTAACTTTTCTCCTAGTGGTGCTCCGAGGGTTGTTAGGCCTCCCCTCAGGTCTGGAAGGCTGAACATCATGCTGGACCAGGCCAACGGGGCTAACAGGCCATCTATTGGGGCCCACAGGGTTGCTAGGCCTCCCCTCAGGTTTGGAAGGTTGGACCAGGCCAGTTGGTCTAACAGGCCGTCTATTGGGGCG
>NW_025747391.1:47500-58483 GCF_021184085.1 Oncorhynchus gorbuscha | reverse complement strand
TGGTCACATATTCAGCAGACGTGATTGGTCACATATTCAGCAGATGTGATTGCGGGTGTAGTGAAATGCTTGTGTTCCTCGCTCCTACAGTGCAGTAACATCTAACAATAGACACACATCTTAAAGTAAAAGAAAGGAATTGAGAAATATAGGAATATTACCACGAGCGAGGTCGGAGTCCAGAGTATATAGTATATAGACTAGTAACAGTGACTATAGTTCAGGGTACTGGGGGGAGACTAGAAACAGTGACTATAGTTCAGGGTACTGGGTGGAGACTAGTAACAGTGACTATAGTTCAGGGCAGGGTACTGGGGGGAGGCTAGTAACAGTGACTATAGTTCAGGGTACTGGGGGAGGCTAGTAACAGTGACTATAGTTCAGGGTACTGGGGGAGGCTAGTAACAGTGACTATAGTGACTATAGGGCAGGGTACTGGGGGAGACTAGTAACAGTGACTATAGTTCAGGGTACTGGGGGAGACTAGTAACAGTGACTATAGTTCAGGGTACTGGGGGAGACTAGTAACAGTGACTATAGTTCAGGGTACTGGGGGAGACTAGTAACAGTGACTATAGTTCAGGGTACTGGGGGAGACTAGAAACAGTGACTATAGTTCAGGGTACTGGGGGAGACTAGTAACAGTGACTATAGTTCGGGGTACTGGGGGAGGCTAGTAACAGTGACTATAGTTCAGGGTACTGGGGAGACTAGTAACAGTGACTATAGTTCAGGGTACTGGGGAGGCTAGTAACAGTGACTATAGTTCAGGGTACTGGGGAGACTAGTAACAGTGACTATAGTTCAGGGTACTGGGGGAGGCTAGTAACAGTGACTATAGTTCAGGGTACTGGGGAGGCTAGTAACAGTGACTATAGTGACTATAGGGCAGGGTACTGGGGGAGACTAGTAACAGTGACTATAGTTCAGGGTACTGGGGGAGACTAGTAACAGTGACTATAGTTCAGGGTACTGGGGGAGACTAGTAACAGTGACTATAGATCAGGGTACTGGGGAGACTAGTAACAGTGACTATAGTTCAGGGTACTGGGGGAGGCTAGTAACAGTGACTATAGTTCAGGGCAGGGTACTGGGGGAGGCTAGTAACAGTGACTATAGTTCAGGGTACTGGGGGAGGCTAGTAACAGTGACTATAGTTCAGGGTACTGGGGGAGACTAGTAACAGTGACTATAGTTCAGGGTACTGGGGAGACTAGTAACAGTGACTATAGTTCAGGGTACTGGGGAGGCTAGTAACAGTGACTATAGTTCAGGGCAGGGTACTGGGGGAGGCTAGTAACAGTGACTATAGTTCAGGGTACTGGGGGAGACTAGTAACAGTGACTATAGTTCAGGGTACTGGGGGAGGCTAGTAACAGTGACTATAGTTCAGGGTACTGGGGAGACTAGTAACAGTGACTATAGCTCAGGGTACTGGGGGAGACTAGTAACAGTGACTATAGTTCAGGGTACTGGGTGGAGACTAGTAACAGTGACTATAGTTCAGGGTACTGGGGGGAGACTAGTAACAGTGACTATAGCTCAGGGTACTGGGGGGAGGCTAGTAACAGTGACTATAGTTCAGTTCAGGGTACTGGGGGAGGCTAGTAACAGTGACTATAGTTCAGGGTACTGGGTGGAGGCTAGTAACAGTGACTATAGTTCAGGGTACTGGGGGAGACTAGTAACAGTGACTATAGTTCAGGGTACTGGGGGAGGGAGACTAGTAACAGTGACTATAGTTCAGGGTACTGGGGGAGACTAGTAACAGTGACTATAGTTCAGGGTACTGGGGGAGACTAGTAACAGTGACTATAGTTCAGGGTACTGGGGGAGACTAGTAACAGTGACTATAGTTCAGGGTACTGGGGAGACTAGTAACAGTGACTATAGTTCAGGGTACTGGGGGAGACTAGTAACAGTGACTATAGCTCAGGGTACTGGGGGAGACTAGTAACAGTGACTATAGTTCAGGGTACTGGGGAGACTAGTAACAGTGACTATAGTTCAGGGTACTGGGGGAGACTAGTAACAGTGACTATAGCTCAGGGTACTGGGGGAGACTAGTAACAGTGACTATAGTTCAGGGTACTGGGGGAGACTAGTAACAGTGACTATAGCTCAGGGTACTGGGGGAGGCTAGTAACAGTGACTATAGTTCAGGGTACTGGGGGAGGCTAGTAACAGTGACTATAGTTCAGGGGGAGACTAGTAACAGTGACTATAGTTCAGGGTACTGGGGGAGACTAGTAACAGTGACTATAGTTCAGGGTACTGGGGGAGACTAGTAACAGTGACTATAGTTCAGGGTACTGGGGGAGACTAGTAACAGTGACTATAGTTCGGGTACTGGGGGAGACTAGTAACAGTGACTATAGTTCAGGGTACTGGGGGGAGACTAGTAACAGTGACTATAGTTCAGGGTACTGGGGGGAGACTAGTAACAGTGACTATAGTTCAGGGTACTGGGGGAGACTAGTAACAGTGACTATAGTTCAGGGTACTGGGGGAGACTAGTAACAGTGACTATAGCTCAGGGTACTGGGGAGACTAGTAACAGTGACTATAGTTCAGGGTACTGGGGGAGACTAGTAACAGTGACTATAGTTCAGGGTACTGGGGAGACTAGTAACAGTGACTATAGTTCAGGGTACTGGGGAGACTAGTAACAGTGACTATAGTTCAGGGTACTGGGGGAGACTAGTAACAGTGACTATAGTTCAGGGTACTGGGGGGAGACTAGTAACAGTGACTATAGTTCAGGGTACTGGGGGAGACTAGTAACAGTGACTATAGTTCAGGGTACTGGGTGGAGGCTAGTAACAGTGACTATAGTTCAGGGTACTGGGTGGAGGCTAGTAACAGTGACTATAGCTCAGGGTACTGGGTGGAGGCTAGTAACAGTGACTATATTTCAGGGTACTGGGGGGAGGCTAGTAACAGTGACTATAGTTCAGGGCAGGGTACTGGGGGAGGCTAGTAACAGTGACTATAGCTCAGGGTACTGGGGGGAGGCTAGTAACAGTGACTATAGTTCAGGGCAGGGTACTGGGGGAGGCTAGTAACAGTGACTATAGTTCAGGGTACTGGGGGGAGACTAGTAACAGTGACTATAGTTCAGGGTACTGGGGGGAGACTAGTAACAGTGACTATAGTTCAGGGTACTGGGTGGAGACTAGTAACAGTGACTATAGCTCAGGGCACTGGGTGGAGTACGGCTAGTAATGTCTATTTAACAGTCCGGTGGCCGTGAGATAGCAGTTTCCCTCAGAGACCAACTTCAGAAAGACTCTTCAATGAACACAAAAAACAATGTAACACAGTTGAATACATCCACCAATCACGTCGCAGGGAGACGGACAGAGAAAACCATTTACCAAGACTTCCCTCCCCCCCCCAGACCCAACAGAGGAGCTGAACTGTGCCACCCAGCAACATCCCCTCCCCACCTTTCCTCCCATTTCTCTCCCACCCACCCACCCACCCACCCACCCTGTTCACTACTCCCCCTCCTCCTCCTCCTCTTCACCAAACAGAGCGATGAATGCCACCTATCAGGGCTAAACCCAGCGATTAGGGGAATTTACCGAAGGACTCTTTTAGAGGAGAGAAATGCTATAGGGGCCAGGAATGTGGAAAATGCCTGGCTGGACAAGCACACTTTTGTTAGCAGGTTTTTTTTTTAGGAGGTGGGGGGTTCTACTGGGGGACAAGTTGCATATGCTCTGTTTAGGACCCCTCTCTGCTGTTTGAAGTGAAATCAGTTCCCAGAGTCTCTTCTCAAAGGAGAAAAAAGGGAGAGGAGGAGGAGGAGAGAGAGAGAGGGAGGGAGGAGAGGAAGAGGAGAGAGAGGGAGGGTGGAGAGGAGGAGGACAGGGAGGGAGGAGGGATTGAAGGAGGTAAGGAGGAGGAGAGAGAGGGAGGGAGGAGGAAGAGAGGGAGGGGGGAGAGGAGGAGAGAGAGAGGGAGGGAGGAGAGGAGGAGGAGAGGGAGGGAGGAGGGATTGGAGGAGGTAAGGAGGAGAGAGAGAACTTTTACAGTCCTCTCTCTCTCTCCCTCTCTCTCCCTGTCTCTCTCCCTCTCCCTCTCCCTGTCTTTCTCTCACTCTCTCTCTCTCTCTCTCCCTGTCTCTCTCCCTCTCCCTCTCCCTGTCTTTCTCTCTCTCTCTCTCTCTCTCTGCCACTCTCTCTCTCTCTCTCTCTCTCTCCCTCTCTCTCTCTCTCTCTCCTCTCTCTCTCTCTCTCTCTCTCCCTGTCTCTCTCTCTCTCTCTCTCTCCCTCTCTCTCCCTCTCCCTGTCTTTCTCTCTCTCTCTCTCTCTCTCCCTGTCTCTCTCCCTCTCTCCCTCTCCCTGTCTTTCTTTCTCTCTCTCTCTCTCTCTCTCTCTCTCTCTCTCTCTCTCTCTCTCTCTCTCTCTCTCTCTCTCTCTCTCTCCTCTCTCTCTCTCTCTCTCTCTCTCTCTCTCACTCTCTCCCTGTCTCTCTCCCTGTCTCTCTCCCTGTCTCTCTCCCTGTCTCCCTCTCTCTCTCCCTCTCTCTCTCTCTCGCTCTCTCCCTCTCTCTCTCTCTCTCTCGCTCTCTCCCTGACTCTCTCTCTCTCCCTGACTCTCTCTCTCCCTGTCTCTCTCTCCCTGTCTCTCTCTCCCTGTCTCTCTCTCTCTCCCTGTCTCTCTCTCTCCCTGTCTCTTCTCTCTCTCTCTCTCTCTCTCTCTCTCTCTCTCTCTCTCTCTCTCTCTCTCTCTCTCTCTCTCTCTCTCTCTCTCTCTCTCTCTCTCCTTCTCACCCTCTCTTTCTATCTTAAATTTAAGTTAAATCTATGTTTCAATCCACACTACTGTTGTTATAAAAAAGTGGTGTAGTGTATGTTGATACCATTCGATGCAGATGTAAACGTGGCTATTTGAAAGGCCTCAGCGTTGAATGAGAAGTAGGCCGAAGCCTTCAGGCTACACACACACACACACACACACACACACACACACACACACACACACACACACACACACACACACACACACACACACACACACACACACACACACACACACACACACACACACACACACACACACACACACACACACACACACACACACACACACACACACACACACGGGTATCAGCGTAGAGCAGATGGTGTGTATTAACCTGTCTCTCCATGTCGGGCTGGAAGAGAACAACTCACTTCCTGTCCTGTAATGGCAGCAGCTCCACGTCTACTGGAGGAGTTTGAAAGAGCTACATCGTGGAAGAAGGGAAGAGGGTTTCTTCCTCAGAGATGAGATGCTACGGCGCTCGGCGTCTGAGGGCAGTTATCTCTGTGGTACTAAGTGTTGTGGACGTAACCAGTAACTCCAACAGGGTAGTTCTCCAATGTGACGGCTGTGCAGTTATGGACTAGAATGCTATCTTCCTAAATGGCCGAACTTTGGTCTCTTTCAGAAGAGAGAGACAGGCAGACACAGACAGGCAGACAGACAGACAGAGAGACAGGCAGACACAGACAGGCAGACAGACAGACAGAGAGACAGGCAGACACAGACAGGCAGACAGACAGACAGAGAGACAGGCAGACATAGACAGAGAGACAGGCAGACACAGACAGAGAGACAGGCAGAAACAGACAGAGAGACAGACAGACAGAGAGGCAGGCAGACACAGAGAGACAGGCAGATACAGACAGAGAGACAGGCAGATACAGACAGAGAGACAGGCAGATACAGACAGAGAGACAGACAGGCAGACACAGACAGAGAGACAGACAGGCAGACACAGACAGAGAGACAGACAGACAGAGACAGAGAGACAGGCAGATACAGACAGAGAGACAGGCAGACGGCAGACAGACAGAGACAGAGAGACAGGCAGACACAGACAGAGAGACAGACACAGACAGAGAGACAGGCAGACACATACAGACAGACAGACACAGACAGAGAGACAGACAGACAGACAGACACAGACAGAGAGACAGACAGACAGACACAGACAGAGAGACAGAGAGACAGAGAGACAGAGAGACAGAGAGACAGAGAGAGAGACAGACAGACAGACAGACAGACAGACAGACACAGACAGAGAGACAGACAGACAGACACAGACAGAGAGACAGAGAGACAGAGAGACAGAGAGACAGAGAGACAGAGAGAGAGAGAGACAGACAGACAGACAGACAGACAGACAGACAGACAGACAGACAGACAGACAGACAGACAGACAGACAGAGAGACAGACAGACAGACAGACAGACAGAAACACACACTGTTTATGTTCTGCACAGTTGAAGTCTGAAGTTTACAGACACCTTCGCCAAATACATTTAAACTCAGTTTTTCACAATTCCTGACGTTTAATCCTAGTAAAAATTCCCTGTCTTAGGTCAGTTAGGATCACCACTTTATTTTAAGAATGTGAAATTTGAGAATAATAGTAGAGATAATGATTTATTTCAGCTTTTATTTCTTTCATCACATTCCCAAATGGGTCAGAAGTTTACATACTCTGTATGTATGTATATAATTGTACTACTCTGTATGTATGTATATAATTGTACTACTCTGTATGTATGTATATAATTGTACTGCTCTACTCTGTATGTATGTATATAATTGCTCTGGATAAGAGCGTCTGCTAAATGACTTAAATGTGAAATGTACTGCTCTACTCTGTATGTATGTATATAATTGTACTGCTCTACTCTGTATGTATGTATATAATTGTACTGCTCTACTCTGTATGTATGTATATAATTGTACTGCTCTACTCTGTATGTATGTATATAATTGTACTACTCTGTATGTATGTATATAATTGTACTGCTCTACTCTGTATGTATGTATATAATTGTACTGCTCTACTCTGTATGTATGTATATAATTGCTCTGGATAAGAGCGTCTGCTAAATGACTTAAATGTGAAATGTACTGCTCTACTCTGTATGTATGTATATAATTGTACTGCTCTACTCTGTATGTATGTATATAATTGTACTGCTCTACTCTGTATGTATGTATATAATTGTACTGCTCTACTCTGTATGTATGTATATAATTGTACTGCTCTACTCTGTATGTATGTATATAATTGCTCTGGATAAGAGCGTCTGCTAAATGACTTAAATGTGAAATGTACTGCTCTACTCTGTATGTATGTATATAATTGTACTGCTCTACTCTGTATGTATGTATATAATTGTACTGCTCTACTCTGTATGTATGTATATAATTGTACTGCTCTACTCTGTATGTATGTATATAATTGTACTGCTCTACTCTGTATGTACTGTATATAATTGTACTGCTCTACTCTGTATGTATGTATATAATTGTACTGCTCTCGGGATGTAATTAATGTTTGGATTTACTATTATGTATTTTATTTACTTTTTATTTTTAATTATTTCGCTCTTTATGTGATGCAGAGAACACCGTAAGAAGAATTATCATTGAATTACCACAGTGAATTATAGTAATGTTTGTTATGTGTCAATTGATCCCATAAGGGATGGGTCCCCAGTGTAACCCAGCAGTACATACCTCCCAATCAGTCCCCAGTTTAACCCAGCAGTACATACCCCCAGATCAGTCCCCAGTTTAACCCAGCAGTACATACCTCCAGGACAGTCCCCAGTTTAACCCAGCAGTACATACCTCCAGGTCAGTCCCCAGTTTAACCCAGCAGTACATACCCCCAGGTCAGTCCCCAGTTTAACCCAGCATAGTACATAGCCATCCCGGTCAGTCCCCAGTTTAACCCAGCAGTACATACCCCCAGGTCAGTCCCCAGTTTAACCCAGCAGTACATACCCCCAGGTCAGTCCCCAGTTTAACCCAGCAGGACATACCTCCCGGTCCCCAGTTTAACCCAGCAGTACATACCTCCCGATCAGTCCCCAGTTTAACCCAGCAGGACATACCTCCCGGTCCCCAGTTTAACCCAGCAGTACATACCCCCAGGTCAGTCCCCAGTTTAACCCAGCAGTACATACCTCCCGATCAGTCCCCAGTTTAACCCAGCAGTACATACCCCCAGGTCAGTCCCCAGTTTAACCCAGCAGGACATACCTCCCGGTCCCCAGTTTAACCCAGCAGTACATACCTCCCGATCAGTCCCCAGTTTAACCCAGCAGGACATACCTCCCGGTCCCCAGTTTAACCCAGCAGTACATACCCCCAGGTCAGTCCCCAGTTTAACCCAGCAGTACATACCCCCAGGTCAGTCCCCAGTTTAACCCAGCAGTACATACCCCCAGGTCAGTCCCCAGTTTAACCCAGCAGGACATACCTCCCGGTCCCCAGTTTAACCCAGCAGTACATACCTCCCGATCAGTCCCCAGTTTAACCCAGCAGGACATACCCCCAGGTCAGTCCCCAGTTTAACCCAGCAGGACATACCTCCCGGTCCCCAGTTTAACCCAGCAGGACATACCCCCAGGTCAGTCCCCAGTTTAACCCAGCAGTACATACCTCCCGATCAGTCCCCAGTTTAACCCAGCAGGACATACCTCCCGGTCCCCAGTTTAACTCAGCAGTACATACCTCCCGATCAGTCCCCAGTTTAACCCAGCAGGACATACCTCCCGGTCCCCAGTTTAACCCAGCAGGACATACCTCCCGGTCCCCAGTTTAACCCAGCAGGACATACCTCCCGGTCCCCAGTTTAACCCAGCAGGACATACCTCCCGGTCCCCAGTTTAACCCAGCAGGACATACCTCCCGGTCCCCAGTTTAACCCAGCAGGACATACCTCCCGGTCCCCAGTTTAACCCAGCAGTACATACCTCCCGGTCAGTCCCCAGTTTAACCCAGCAGGACATACCTCCCGGTCCCCAGTTTAACCCAGCAGTACATACCTCCCGATCAGTCCCCAGTTTATCCCAGCAGGACATACCTCCCGGTCCCCAGTTTAACCCAGCAGTACATACCTCCCGATCAGTCCCCAGTTTAACCCAGCAGGACATACCTCCCGGTCCCCAGTTTAACCCAGCAGGACATACCTCCCGGTCCCCAGTTTAACCCAGCAGTACATACCTCCCGATCAGTCCCCAGTTTAACCCAGCAGGACATACCTCCCGGTCCCCAGTTTAACCCAGCAGGACATACCTCCCGGTCCCCAGTTTAACCCAGCAGGACATACCTCCAGGTCAGTCCCCAGTTTAACCCAGCAGGACATACCTCCCGGTCAGTCCCCAGTTTAACCCAGCAGTACATACCTCCAGGTCAGTCCCCAGTTTAACCCAGCAGGACATACCTCCCGATCAGTCCCCAGTTTAACCCAGCAGGACATACCTCCCGATCAGTCCCCAGTTTAACCCAGCAGGACATACCTCCCGATCAGTCCCCAGTTTAACCCAGCAGGACATACCTCCCGATCACCATGCGCAATGGATGGATGTAAAGCTCGCTGCCATTGGACTCTAGAGTAGTGGAAATGGAGTGATGAATCACGCTTCACCATCTGGCAGTCCAACTGACGAAACCTGGGCTTGGCTGATGCTCGGAAAACTCTTATATTCAATGCATAGTGCCAACTGTAAAGTTTGGTGGAGGAGAAATAATGGTCTGTGGCTGTTTTTCATGGTTCAAGTCCCTTAGTTCCAGTGAAGTGAAATCTTAATGCTACAGCATACAATGACAGTCTAGATGATTCTGTGCTTCCAACTTTGTGGCAACAGTTTGGGGAAGGCTCTTTCCTGTCCAGGATGACAATGCACCTGTGCACAAAGCGAGGTCCATACAGAAATGGTTTTGTGTCGAGATCGTTGTGGAAGAATTTGACTGGCCTGCACAGAACCCTGACCTCAAACCCCTCGAAAACCTTTGGGATGAATTGGAACACCGTTTACGAGCCAGGCCTAACCGCCCAACATCAGTACCCAACCTCACTAATGCTCATGTGGCTGAATGGAAGCAAGTCCCCCTGCAGAAATGTTACCAACATCTAGTGGAAAGCCTTCCCAGAAGAGTGAAGGCTGTTATAGCAGCAATGTTCCCACATCTAGTGGAAAGCCTTCCCAGAAGAGTGGAGGCTGTTATAGCAGCAATGTTACCAACATCTAGTGGAAAGCCTTCCCAGAAGAGTGGAGTCTGTTATAGCAGCAATGTTCCCACATCTAGTGGAAAGCCTTCCCAGAAGAGTGGAGGCTGTTATAGCAGCAATGTTCCAACATCTAGTGGAAAGCCTTCCCAGAAGAGTGGAGGCTGTTATAGCAGCAATGTTCCAACATCTAGTGGAAAGCCTTCCCAGAAGAGTGGAGGCTGTTATAGCAGCAAAGGGGCGGGACCAACTCCATATGAATGATTTTAGAATGGGATTATTGGACGAGCAGGTGTCCACATACTTTTGGTCATGTAGTGTACGTAAACCGATGTCAGAGCGTTGGTCTATGTGACCGTTGACTAGACCCAGACTTCCTGCCAGTGCTCTGTGTTCCCCAGATGACTTGAATTGGTTTGGTTGTTGCCAATGAGGCTTGTAGTCACCTAATAGTGGTCCTTTGTAAGCCTCCCGCGCTACAGAGCTAACAAGGAGGGCTCTGAGGAGTCACACACACACGCACGCACGCACGCACACGCACGCACACACACACACACACACACACCTCTTGTGACTGTACTGTTGGGATCCTCTGCCCAGAAACTCTCCATGAGGCCAAGCTCAATATTTAGTCTATGAGGCACGTTGAGGCTATAAAAGTTTTAATTTTTTTTTTTTTAAATGTTTGATACCAAATTCCCATCACAATAATCACTTAGGATGTACACATTAACAGAAGAGAGAACTATTCACAGTGTCTGAGGGTTCCCCTCCCTCCCTCCTCCCTCCCTCCCCCTCCCTCCCTCCCTCCCTCCCTCCCTCCCTCCCTCCCTCCCTCCCTCCCTCCCTCCCTCCCTCCCTCCCTCCCTCCCTCCCTCCCTCCCTCCCTCACCCCTCCTCCCTCCCTCCCTCACCCTCCTCCCTCCCTCCCTCCCTCCCCCTCCTCCCTCC
>NW_025747391.1:0-45000 GCF_021184085.1 Oncorhynchus gorbuscha | reverse complement strand
AGCAGAGACTAGACTGCTGTCCCAACCTCCCAGATCTGATGGACAACAGCAGAGACTAGACTGCTGTCCCAACCTCCCAGATCTGATGGACAACAGCAGAGACTAGACTGCTGTCCCAACCTCCCAGATCTGATGGACAACAGCAGAGACTAGACTGCTGTCCCAACCTCCCAGATCTGATGGACAACAGAAGAGACTAGACTGCTGTCCCAACCTCCCAGATCTGATGGACAACAGAAGAGACCAGAGAAGAGAAAATCTGGTAAACAGACAGAAGAGAGCAGGAATGGAGGACCTGACCTTGATAAGCAGCTGTTTTCTCTCCAACCTCCCGGGATTTTCTGATGGACAATGGTGAAGAAGTATACAACCTACAGTTGACAGACAACACAGAAAACAATGACAGAATAGAAGAGGATGGGAAAGAGAAGAGGGCAGGGGAGGATGAGGTAGAGGGCAGGGGAGGAGAGGTAGAGGAGAGGGCTGGGGACAATGGTGAAGGGTAGGGGAGGACAGTTAACAGAGGAGACTACAGAAAACAGGGGACAGAATAGAGGGCAGGGGAGGAGAGGTAGAGGGCAGGGAGGAGAGGTAGAGGAGAGGGCAGGGGAGGAGGAGAGGGCAGGGGAGGGGAGGAGAGGTAGAGGGCAGGGGAGGAGAGGTAGAGGGAGAGGGCAGGGGAGGAGAGGTAGAAGAGAGGGGAGGGGAGGAGAGGAGAGGGCAGGGGAGGAGAGGTAGAGGAGAGGGCAGGGGAGGGAGAGGAGAGGGCAGGGGGAGGAGAGAGGAGAGGGCAGGGGAGGAGAGGTAGAGGGCAGGGGAGGAGAGGGAAGAGAGGGCAGGGGAGGGAGAGGAGAGGGAGGGGAGGGGAGGAGAGGTAGGGGAGGAGGGAGAGAGGAGAGGGCAGGGGAGGAGAGAGAGGGCAGGGAGGAGAGGTAGAAGAGAGGGCAGGGGAGGGAGAGGAGAGGGCAGGGGAGGAGAGGTAGAGGGCAGGGGAGGAGAGGTAGAAGGAGGGCAGGGGAGGAGAGAGGAGAGGGCAGGGGAGGAGAGGTAGAGGGCAGGGGAGGAGAGGTAGAGAGAGGGCAGGGGGGAGAGAGGAGAGGGCAGGGGAGGAGAGGTAGAGGGCAGGGGAGGAGAGGTAGAGGAGAGGGCAGGGGAGGGAGGAGAGGAGAGGGGCAGGGGAGGAGAGGTAGAGGAGAGGGCAGGGGAGGAGAGAGGAGAGGGCAGGGGAGGAGAGGTAGAGGGCAGGGGAGGAGAGGTAGAAGAGAGGGCAGGGGAGGGGAGGAGAGGGCAGGGAGGAGAGATAGAGGGCAGGGGAGGAGAGGTAGAGGGCAGGGGAGAGAGGAGAGGAGAGGGCAGGGGAGGAGAGGTAGAGGGCAGGGGAGGAGAGTAGGGAGAGGGCAGGGGAGGAGAGGAGAGGGCAGGGGAGGAGAGGTGAGGGAGGTAGAGGAGAGGGCAGGGGAGGAGAGGTAGAGGAGAGGGCAGGGGAGGAGAGGTGGGGAGGAGAGGAGGAGAGGTAGAGGAGAGGGCAGGGGAGGAGAGGTGGGGAGGAGAGGAGGGAGGTAGAGGAGAGAGCAGGGGAGGAGAGGTTGAGGGCAGGGGAGGAGAGGTGGGGAGGAGAGGAGGAGAGGTAGAGGAGAGAGCAGGGGAGGAGAGGTTGAGGGCAGGGGAGGAGAGGTAGAGGAGAGGGCAGGGGAGGAGAGAGGTAGAGGGCAGGGGAGGAGAGGTAGAGGAGGGTCAGGGGAGGAGAGGTGAGGAGAGGTCAGGGGAGGAGAGGAGGAGAGGTGGGGAGGAGAGGTAGAGGAGAGGGCAGGGGAGGAGAGGTGTAGAAGAGGGCAGGGAGGAGAGGAGGAGAGGTAGAGGAGAGGGCAGGGGAGGTGTAGAAGAGGGCAGGGGAGGAGAGGAGGAGAGGTGGGGAGGAAGGCACATCTCTCTCCCTGTTTTGTCAACATGCATCTCCCTCTGGACTTCCCAAGGTCTCAGACGTGTTCTTATCAGGAGGAGAGGAGAGGAGGGAGGGAGGAGGAGAGGAGGGAGGAGAGGAGGGAGGAGGAGAGGAGGGAGGAGAGGAGGAGAGAAGAGGAGGAGAGGAGAGAAGGAGAGGAGGGAGGAGGAGAGGAGAGGAGGAGAGGAGGAGAGAGGGAGGAGAGGAGAGAGGAGGGAGGAGGGAGAGGAGGGAGGAGAGGAGGGAGGAGGAGAGGAGGGAGGGGAGGAGGGGGGAGAGAAGGGAGGGAGGAGAGGAGGGAGGAGGAGGAGAGGAGGAGGAGGGAGGGGAAGAGGAGGAGGGAGGAGGAGGAAAGGAGGAGAGGAGGGAGGGAGGAGGAGGAGGAGGAGGGAGGAGAAGAGGAGAGAAGAAGAGGAGGAGAGGAGGAGAGGGGAGGAGGGAGGAGGAGAGGAGGGAGGGAGGAGAGGAGGGAGGAAGAGATGAGAGGAGGAGAGGAGGGAAGAGGAGAGGAGAGGAGGAAAGGAGGAGGAGGAGGGAGGGAGGGGAGGAGGAGAGGAGGAGAAGGAGAGAAGAGGAGGGAGGAGGAGAGGAGGAGAAGGACAATTAATTCCTACCAGTGCCCCAGGAGATGTTGACTAGCTAGCTGCCAGCCACGCCAACTGGGTTAGGAGTCAGCAGAGCCTCATGTCTGTCCTAACTAAGGCTGCTTTCCAAATGGCCCTCTATTCCCCATGTAGTGCACTACTGTTGACCTGGGCCCATAAAGGTATAAAACAACCAGAATGGGGAAAAAACATTGAAATGACTTGTATGTGAATGTATGTGATGTAATACTAGCCTAATAACTAATAATAGCCTAATAACTAATACTAGCCTAATAACTAATAATGGCCTAATAACTAATAATAGCCTAATAACTAATAATAGCCTAATAACTAATAATAGCCTAATAACTAATAATAGCCTAATAACTAATAATAGCCTAATAACTAATAATGGCCTAATAACTAATAATAGCCTAATAACTAATAATAGCCTAATAACTAATAATAGCCTAATAACTAATAATAGCCTAATAACTAATAATAGCCTAATAACTAATAATAGCCTAATAACTAATAATGGCCTAATAACTCATAATAGCCTAATAACTAATACTAGCCTAATAACTAATAATAGCCTAATAACTAATAATAGCATAATAACTAATAATGGCCTAATAACTAATAATAGCCTAATAACTAATAATGGCCTAATAGCTCTAATAACTAACAATAGCCTGATAAATTGAATAGCCTAATAACTAATAATGGCATAATATCTCTAATAACTAATACATAGCCTAATAACCAATACTAGCCTTAAAACTATAATAACTAATAATAGCCTTAAAACTATAATAACTAATAATAGCTTAATAACTAATAATAGCTTAATAACTAATAATAGCCTAATAACTCTAATAACAGCCTACTAACTAATAATAGCCTAATAATCTAATAACTAATAATAGCCTAATAAATTGAATAGCCTAATAACTAATAATAGCCCAATAACTAATAACTCTAATAACTAATAATAGCCTAATAAATTGAATAGCCTAATAACTAATAATAGCCCAATAACTAATAACTCTAATAACTAAATATAGCCTAAAAACTAATAATAGCCCAATAACTAATAACTCTAATAACTAATAATAGCCTAATAAATTGAATAGCCTAATAACTAATAATAGCCCAATAACTAACAACTCTAATAACTAAATATAGCCTAAAAACTATAATAACTAATAATGGCATAATATCTCTAATAACTAATACATAGCCTAATAACCAATACTAGCCTTAAAACTATAATAACTAATAATAGCCTTAAAACTATAATAACTAATAATAGCTTAATAACTAATAATAGCTTAATAACTAATAATAGCCTAATAACTCTAATAACAGCCTACTAACTAATAATAGCCCAATAACTAATAACTCTAATAACTAAATATAGCCTAAAAACTAATAATAGCCGAATAACTAACAACTCTAATAACTAAATATAGCCTAAAAACTATAATAACTAATAATAGCCTTAAAACTATAATAACGAATAATAGCTTAATAACGAATAATAGCTTAATAACTAATAATAGCTTAATAACTAATAATAGCCTAATAACTCTAATAACAGCCTACTAACTAATAATAGCCCAATAATCTAATAACTAATAATAGTCCAATAACTAACAACTCTAATATTCTAATAACTAAATATAGCCTAAGCAATCTAATAGCCTAATAACTAACATTAGCCTAATAACTCATAATAGCCTAATAACTAATAACTCTAATAGTCTAATAACTAAATATAGCCCAATCTAATAGCCAAATAACTAATAACTCCAATAACTATATATAGCCGTATCAATCTAATAGCCAAATAACTAATAATAGCCGAATAACTAATACCATCCTAATAACTCCAATAGCTTAATAACTAATAATAGCCTAATAACTCATAATAGCCTAATAACTAATAACTCTAATAGTCTAATAACTAATAATAGCCAAATAATTAATAACTCTAATAGCTTAACAACTAATAACAGCCTAATAACTACTAACTAATAATAGCCTAATAACTACTAACTAATAATAGCCTAATAACTACTAGCTAATAATAGCCTAATAACTACTAACTAATAATAGCCTAACAACTCTAATAGCCTAATAACTCTAATAGCCTAATAACTCTAATAGCCTAACAACTCTAATAGCCTAATAACTAATAATAGCCTAATAACTAATAATAGCCTAACAACTCTAATAGCCTAATAACTCTAATAACTCTAATAGCCAAACAACTCTAATAACTCTAATAGCCTAATAACTCTAATAACTCTAATAGCCTAATAACTCTAATAACTCTAATAGCTTAATAACTCTAATAACTCTAATAGCCTAATAACTCTAATAGCCTAATAACTAATAATAGCCTAATAACTACTAATAGCCTAACAACTCTAATAGCCTAATAACTCTAATAGCCTAATAACTCTAATAGCCTAACAACTCTAATAGCCTAATAACTAATAATAGCCTAACAACTCTAATAGCCTAATAACTTTAATAACCTAATAACTCTAATAGCCAAACAACTCTAATAGCCTAATAACTCTAATAACTCTAATAGCCTAATAACTCTAATAACTCTAATAGCCTAACAACTCTAATAGCCTAATAACTCTAATAGCCTAATAACTCTAATAGCCTAACAACTCGAATAGCCTAACAACTCTAATAGCCTAATACCTCTAATAACTCTAATAGCCTAATAACTCTAATAGCCTAACAACTCTAATAGCCTAATAACTAATAATAGCCTAACAACTCTAATAGCCTAATAACTCTAATAACTAATAATAGCCTAATAACTCTAATAACTAATAATAGCCTAATAACTCTAATAACGAATAATAGCCTAATAACTCTAATAACTAATAATAGCCTAACAACTCTAATAGCCTAATAACTCTAATAACTAATAATAGCCTAATAACTCTAATAACTAATAATAGCCTAATAACTCTAATAACGAATAATAGCCTAATAACTCTAATAACTAATAATAGCCTAACAACTCTAATAGCCTAATAACTAATAATAGCCTAATAACTCTAATAACTATAATAGCCTAATAACTCTAATAGCCTAACAACTCTGATAGCCTAATAACTAATAATAGACTAATAACTAATAATAGCCTAACAACTCTAATAGCCTAATAACTCTAATAACCTAATAACTCTAATAGCCAAACAACTCTAATAGCCTAATAACTCTAATAACTCTAATAGCCTAACAACTCTAATAGCCTAATAACTCTAATAGCCTAATAACTCTAATAGCCTAACAACTCTAATAGCCTAATAACTCTAATAACTCTAATAGCCTAACAACTCTAATAGCCTAATAACTCTAATAGCCTAATAACTCTAATAACTCTAATAGCCTAATAACTCTAATAGCCTAACTTGATCCTACTGCTACGACTGGATAGAGCGAGGCTTTAGCTACAATCCCTTTCACATCTCTCTCCATCGCTCATATCACTTGCTGCTGTTTACTGTTACTATGAGTATTAGCTGACCATGGTGCATGTTCAAAATGACAACCAGCTAACTACGTTGGCTATTAGTTTATCTAGCTAGCTAGCTAGCTAGCACAGTAGCTAATATAGCTAGCACAGTAGCTAATAGAGCTCAACTCTAATAGCCTAATACCTCTAATAACTCTAATAGCCTAATAACTCTAATAGCCTAACAACTCTAATAGCCTAATAACTAATAATAGCCTAACAACTCTAATAGCCTAATAACTAATACTAGCCTAATAACTAATAATAGCCTAATAACTCTAATAACTAATAATAGCCTAACAACTCTAATAGCCTAATAACTAATACTAGCCTAATAACTAATAATAGCCTAATAACTCTAATAACTAATAATAGCCTAACAACTCTAATAGCCTAATAACTCTAATAACTAATAATAGCCTAATAACTCTAATAACGAATAATAGCCTAATAACTCTAATAACTAATAATAGCCTAACAACTCTAATAGCCTAATAACTAATAATAGCCTAATAACTCTAATAACTCTAATAGCCTAATAACTCTAAAAGCCTAACAACTCTGATAGCCTAATAACTAATAATAGCCTAATAACTAATAATAGCCTAACAACTCTAATAGCCTAATAACTCTAATAACCTAATAACTCTAATAGCCAAACAACTCTAATAGCCTAATAACTCTAATAACCTAATAACTCTAATAGCCAAACAACTCTAATAGCCTAATAACTCTAATAGCCTAACAACTCTAATAGCCTAATAACTCTAATAGCCTAATAACTCTAATAGCCTAACAACTCTAATAGCCTAATAACTCTAATAACTCTAATAGCCTAACAACTCTAATAGCCTAATAACTCTAATAACTCTAATAGCCTAACAACTCTAATAGCCTAATAACTCTAATAGCCTAATAACTCTAATAGCCTAACTTGATCCTACTGCTACGACTGGATAGAGCGAGGCTTTAGCTACGATCCCTTTCACATCTCTCTCCATCGCTCATATCACTTGCTGCTGTTTACTGTTACTATGAGTATTAGCTGACCATGGTGCATGTTCAAAATGACAACCAGCTAACTACGTTGGCTATTAGTTTATCTAGCTAGCTAGCTAGCTAGCTAGCACAGTAGCTAATATAGCTAGCACAGTAGCTAATGGAGCTAGCACAGTAGCTAATATAGCTAGCACAGTAGCTAATAGAGCTAGCACAGTAGCGAATATAGCTAGCGAGCTAACTCAGGCAGATGAAAGGGTAAGTTGTCGTAACAGGTCACATAGCTATCTGCTTAGCTAGCTTATTCCATGCATCTTTTTTAAAAACCTTTATTTAACTAGGAAAGTCAGTTAATAACAAATTCTTATTTTCAATGACGGCTAGTGGGTTAACTGCCTGTTCAGGGGCAGAACGACAGATTTGTAACTTGTCAGCTCGGGGGTTTGAACTTGCAACCTTCCGGTTACTAGTCCAACACTCTAACCACTAGGCTACCCTGCCGTCCAAATCTCCGGGCACATCGACACAAGCCTTATTATTACTGAATTAATTAAACTATTATTTGCAAAACGAAGTTTGATTTTGGTCACTGCACGTCAATTCATCCATTTCTCAATACTGCATCTTTCTGTTCATCCATTTCTCAATACTGCATCTTTCTGTTGGAGAATGAGCTAGCTTGGTGCTGCCGATTTTCCCACCCATACATTCCTAGGCAGTGCAGTGCTCAGTGGCTCAGGCAGTGCAGTGCTCAGTGGCTCAGGCAGTGCAGTGGCTCAGGCAGTGCAGTGCTCAGTGGCTCAGGCAGTGCAGTGCTCAGTGGCTCAGGCAGTGCAGTGCTCGTGGCTCAGGCAGTGCAGTGCTCAGTGGCTCAGGCAGTGCAGTGCTCAGTGGCTCAGGCAGTGCAGTGCTCAGTGGCTCAGGCAGTGCAGTGCTCGTGGCTCAGGCAGTGCAGTGCTCAGTGGCTCA
Organism: Oncorhynchus gorbuscha; assembly: GCF_021184085.1. Taxonomy (NCBI): domain Eukaryota; kingdom Metazoa; phylum Chordata; class Actinopteri; order Salmoniformes; family Salmonidae; genus Oncorhynchus; species Oncorhynchus gorbuscha. The sequence continues at coordinate 36,956 of NW_025747391.1, read as the reverse complement.
GGCAGTGCAGTGCTCAGTGGCTCAGGCAGTGCAGTGCTCAGTGGCTCAGGCAGTGCAGTGCTCGTGGCTCAGGCAGTGCAGTGCTCGTGGCTCAGGCAGTGCAGTGCTCGTGGTTCAGGCAGTGAGTGGTAGCTGGCCTAGCAGCAGCTTTGCTATGTAGAGCGACATAGACAGAGAAGGGCCGACTGCCGATAGACTAGAAAAGGTCAATACTGGCCCGATATATTGGCAACATAGAGCTACACAGGGCTACATAGAGCTACACAGGGCTACACAGGGCTACATAGAGCTACACAGGGCTACATAGAGCTATACAGAGCTACATAGAGCTACATAGAGCTACATAGAGCTACACAGGGCTACATAGAGCACAGGCAGGTCTTTTTCATCCCCCTCTCTCTCTCTCCCTCTCCCTCTCCACATCCCACCTCCTCTCTCTATCATTCTCTCTCTCCATTCCCTCCCTCCCTCCCCTCCATCTCTCTCTCTCTCCACACCTCACCCCCCCCTCTCTCTCCCTCTTTCTCATCCACATCCTACCTCCTCTCTATATCTCTCTCTCTCTCCCTTCCCTCCCCTCCATCTCTCTCTCTCTCATCCAACCCTATGCCTCTCATTCACATGCTGCCAGCTGTTGGTTCATTCACTAAGTCAGTTTAATGCATTATCTTTTGGTTCATTCACTAAGTCCGTTTAATGCATTATCCTTTGGTTCATTCACTAAGTCAGTTTAATACATTATCCTCCGGTTCATTCACTAAGTCAGTTTGATGCATTATCCTCTGGTTCATTCACTAAGTCAGCATAATGCATTATCCTCTGGTTTATTCACTAAGTCTGTTTAATGCATTATCCTTTGGTTCGTTCGCTAAGTCAACTTAATGCATTATCCTTTGGTTCATTCACTAAATCAGCATAATGCATTATCCTCTGGTTCATTCACTAAGTCAGCTTAATGCATTATCCTCTGGTTCATTCACTAAGTCAGTTTAATACATTATCCTCTGGTTCATTCACTAAGTCAGTTTAATGCATTATCCTCTGGTTCATTCACTAAGTCAGCGTAATGCATTATCCTCTGGTTCATTCACTAAGTCAGTTTAATGCATTATCCTCTGGTTCATTCACTAAGCCAGTTTAATGCATTATCCTCTGGTTCATTCACTAAGTCAGCTTAATGCATTATCCTCTGGTTCATTCACTAAGTCAGTTTAATGCATTATCCTCTGGTTCATTCACTAAGTCAGTTGAATACATTATCCTCTGGTTCATTCACTAAGCCCGCTTAATGCATTATCCGTTGGTTCATTCACTAAGTCAGTGTAATGCATTATCCTCTGGTTCATTCACTAAGTCAGCTTAATGCATTATCCTCTGGTTCATTCACTAAGTCAGTTTAATGCATTATCCTCTGGTTCATTCACTAAGTCAGTTTAATGCATTATCCTCTGGTTCATTCACTAAGTCAGCGTAATGCATTATCCTCTGGTTCATTCACTAAGTCCGTTTAATGCATTATCCTCTGGTTCATTCACTAAGTCAGTTGAATACATTATCCTCTGGTTCATTCAGGGTCTACAGTGACAGGATGTGTTGGGTCTTGTTATGTGGTGGCCTTCCTTCATATACTGACTACAATAGTGAGTCATGTCTTCCTGAATCCAAGTTCCCCTCTCCTCTCCTCTCCTCTCCTCTCCTCTCCTCTCCTCTCCTCTCCTCTCCTCTCCTCTCCCTCTCCTCTCCCTCCTCTCTTCTCTTCTCTCCTCTCCTCTCTCTCCTTCCTCTCTCTCCTCCTCCTCTCCTCTCCTCTCTTCTCGTCTTTCTCTTCTCTCCTTCCTCTCCTCTCTCCTCTCCTCTCCCTCTCCTCTCCTCTCCTCTCCTCTCCTCTCCTCTCCTCTCCTCTCTCCTCTCCTCTCCTCTCATCTCTCCTCTCCTCTCCTCTCCTCTCTCCTCTCCTCTCCTCTCCTCTCCTCTTCTCTTCTCTTCTCTTCTCTTCTCTTCTCTTCTCTCCTTCCTCTCTCCTCCCCTCTCCTCCTCTCCTCTCATCTCCTCTCCTCTCCTGTCATCTCTCCTCTCCTCTCCTCTCCCTCCCCTCCCTCTCCTCTCTCCTCTCCTCTCCTCTCCTCTCCTCTCCTCTCCTCTCCTCTCCTCTCTCCTCTCCTCTCCTCTCCTCTCCTCTCCTCTCCTCTCCTCTCCTCTTCTTTCCTCTTCCTGAACCCAGGTCACCCCTTTAACTCTGCTGTGTGTTTCTACATCAAGTCCATGTCAAACCATGACATAGCCAACCAGAGTACACAATCTGCTCTGAAAAACACAGGGGAGGGTATATAGGGAATAGGGCCCTACTGTTGACCCTGGCCCTATGGGAATAGGGTGCCATTTGAGCCACAGCAGGGATAATGTGCTCCTGACTGTAGTTGTGCCAGAGATCCTGACTGACGTTGTTTCGGTGTCATCGCGGCCAACGTGTGGGTGGATGAGGTGGTTAGGTGCACCTGGGCTTCACTGGGTGTGTGTGTGTGTGTGTCTGTGTGTGTGTGTGTGTTTGTGTGTGTGCGAACTGTAGGTGTGTAAGTGCGTAGGTGTGTGTGTACCTGGTCCTTGCAGGCCCCCAGTACAAAGGAAATCTAGCAATGCCTCTTAACAGCTTTATCAGCTCGGTCCAAGGGTTCAGAGACAGCCTGGAGAGGGGAGTGGACCAACTGGTTTAGTGGCCAGCTGCTCTGACTGGGACTACAGGCAGGCAGGCAGGTATCCAGCCTGACCACAGCATCTGATAGAAGGGATGTATCCCAAATGACACCTTCTCCACACAGGGCTCTGGTCAAGAGTCGTGCACTATGAAGGTAACGGGGTATCATTTGGGGCAGGCGAGTGTTCAGAAAGCTTCCTTCACTCAGGCCCCTCTCTCTACACCTTAGCCTGACATCTCTATCCACACTAATACCTCTAACATAGACTTTAATCTATATATGTCCACCCTGATACCTCTAAAAAACCCTTTAATCTATATATATCCACCCTGATACCTCTAACATACCCTTTAATCTATATATATCCACCCTGATACCTCTAACATACCCTTTAATCTAAATATATCCACCCTGATACCTCTAACATACCCTTTAATCTATATATATCCACCCTGATACCTCTAACATACCCTTTAATCTATATATATCCACCCTGATACCTCTAACATACCCTTTAATCTATATATATCCACCCTGATACCTCTAAAAAACCCTTTAATCTATATATATCCACCCTGATACCTCTAACATACCCTTTAATCTATATATATCCACCCTGATACCTCTAACATACCCTTTAATCTAAATATATCCACCCTGATACCTCTAACATACCCTTTAATCTAAATATATCCAGTACCTCTAACATACCCTTTAATCTATATATATCCACCCTGATACCTCTAACATACCCTTTAATCTATATATATCCAGTACCTCTAACATACCCTTTAATCTATATATATCCACCCTGATACCTCTAACATACCCTTTAATCTATATATATCCACCCTGATACCTCTAACATACCCTTTAATCTATATATATCCACCCTGATACCTCTAACATACCCTTTAATCTATATATGTCCACCCTGATACCTCTAAAAAACCCTTTAATCTATATATATCCACCCCGATACCTCTAACATACCCTTTAATCTAAATATATCCACCCTGATACCTCTAACATACCCTTTAATCTATATATATCCACCCTGATACCTCTAACATACCCTTTAATCTATATATATCCACCCTGATACCTCTAACATACCCTTTAATCTATATATATCCACCCTGATACCTCTAACATACCCTTTAATCTATATATATCCACCCTGATACCTCTAACATACCCTTTAATCTATATATATCCACCCTGATACCTCTAACATACCCTTTAATCTATATATGGGGTCCTGTGTGGCTCAGTTGGTAGAGCATGGCGCTTGCCATGCCAGAGTTGTGGGTTCGATTCTCACGGGGTGACCAGTTTGAAAAAAATATGAAAATATGTCTGCACTCACTACTGTAAGTCGCTCTGGATAAGAGCGTCTGCTAAATGACGTAAATGTAAATGTATATATCCACCCTGATACCTCTAACATACCCTTTAATCTAAATATATCCACCCTGATACCTCTAACATACCCTTTAATCTAAATATATCCACCCTGATACCTCTAACATACCCTTTAATCTAAATATATCCACCCTGATACCTCTAACATACCCTTTAATCTATATATATCCACCCTGATACCTCTAACATACCCTTTAATCTAAATATATCCACCCTGATACCTCTAACATACCCTTTAATCTAAATATATCCACCCTGATACCTCTAACATACCCTTTAATCTAAATATATCCACCCTGATACCTCTAACATACCCTTTAATCTAAATATATCCACCCTGATACCTCTAACATACCCTTTAATCTATATATATCCACCCTGATACCTCTAACATACCCTTTAATCTAAATATATCCACCCTGATACCTCTAACATACCCTTTAATCTAAATATATCCACCCTGATACCTCTAACATACCCTTTAATCTAAATATATCCACCCTGATACTGTCATGTTTTGTCATTGATTGTCATGTCTTGTCCCTGTGCTTCCCTTTCTATTCGTTTCCCCCTGCTGGTCTTATTAGGTTTCTTTCCCTCTCTCTCTATCCCTCTCTCTCTCTATCGTTCCGTTCCTGCTCCCAGCTGTTCCTCATTCTCCTAACTACCTCGTTTACTCTTTCACACCTGTCTCCTATTTTGCCCTCTGATTAAGTCTCTATTTCTCCCTCTGTTTCCGCTTCTGTCCTTGTCGGATCCTTGTTTGCTGTGCTGTGTTCTTGTTCCGTCCTGTCGTGTTTTTGCCTTCATCAGATGCTGCGTGTGAGCAGGTGTCTCTGTCAGCTACGGCCTGGGCCTTCCCGAAGCGACCTGCAGTCTGTGGTCGCATCTCCAGTAGTTCCCCTCTACTGACTAGAGGATTTCAGTTTTCCTGTTTTGACTTTACCTGAGATATATCCAGGATTATCGTTTTTGTTAAAGACTGGAATAAAGACTCTGTTTCTGTTAAGTCGCTTTTGGGTCCTCATTCACCAGCATAACAGATACCTCTAACATACCCTTTAATCTATATATATCCAGTACCTCTAACATACCCTTTAATCTATATATATCCAGTACCTCTAACATACCCTTTAATCTATATATATCCACACTGATACCTCTAACATACCCTTTAATCTATATATATCCACCCTGATACCTCTAACATACCCTTTAATCTATATATATCCACCCTGATACCTCTAACATACCCTTTAATCTATATATATCCAGTACCTCTAACATACCCTTTAATCTATATATATCCACCCTGATACCTCTAACATACCCTTTAATCTATATATATCCACACTGATACCTCTAACATACCCTTTAATCTATATATATCCACCCTGATACCTCTAACATACCCTTTAATCTATATATATCCACCCTGATACCTCTAACATACCCTTTAATCTATATATATCCACCCTGATACCTCTAACATACCCTTTAATCTATATATATCCAGTACCTCTAACATACCCTTTAATCTATATATATCCACACTGATACCTCTAACATACCCTTTAATCTATATATATCCACCCTGATACCTCTAACATACCCTTTAATCTATATATATCCACCCTGATACCTCTAACATACCCTTTAATCTATATATATCCAGTACCTCTAACATACCCTTTAATCTATATATATCCAGTACCTCTAACATACCCTTTAATCTATATATATCCACACTGATACCTCTAACATACCCTTTAATCTATATATATCCACCCTGATACCTCTAACATACCCTTTAATCTATATATATCCACCCTGATACCTCTAACATACCCTTTAATCTATATATATCCAGTACCTCTAACATACCCTTTAATCTATATATATCCACCCTGATACCTCTAACATACCCTTTAATCTATATATATCCAGTACCTCTAACATACCCTTTAATCTAAATATATCCACCCTGATACCTCTAACATACCCTTTAATATATATATATCCACCCTGATACCTCTAACATACCCTTTAATCTAAATATATCCACCCTGATACCTCTAACATACCCTTTAATCTAAATATATCCACCCTGATACCTCTAACACACCCTTTAATCTATATATATCCAGTACCTCTAACATACCCTTTAATCTATATATATCCAGTACCTCTAACATACCCTTTAATCTATATATATCTACCCTGATACCTCTAACATACCCTTTAATCTATATATATCCAGTACCTCTAACATACCCTTTAATCTATATATATCCACCCTGATACCTCTAACATACCCTTTAATCTATATATATCCACACTGATACCTCTAACATACCCTTTAATCTATATATATCCAGTACCTCTAACATACCCTTTAATCTATATATATCCAGTACCTTTATCTCTGAGCTCAAATGACTCAGAAACACCTTAACAGCTGTGTGTATCAGGTTTAAAACGCCTTGTGGAAGAGTTTGTTTGTGTCGTGTTGAGATTTCCATACGAACACACACACACACACACACACACACACACACACACACACACACACACACACACACACACACACACACACACACACACACACACACACACACACACACACACACACACACACACACACACACACACACACACACACACACACTCAGTGTTTGGTGGAATGAGGTCAAAGGTGACTCACCCATTTCCTGGGTCTGCCTCTCGGTCTCTTCTCTCCAGAGGCCAGGGCTTTCTGCAAGGCAAACACAATACTCGTCATTAGACACAACATATAGAAACTAAATCTATAAATAAATCTAGAAAAATATCAAGAAAAAAATCTAGAAATAAATCTATACATATATTAAGATATAAAACTATAACTAAATCTAGAAATAAATCTAGAAATAAATCTAGAAATAAATCTAGGAAAATATTTAGAAATAACTCTAAAAAAAATCGAAATAAAATATAGAACAAATCTAGAACAAAATCGAGAAATACATCTAGAAATAAATCCAGAAATAAATCTAGAAATAAATCTAGAAATAAATCTCATATATGATAGTTGTTATTTATTTATCCCCCCTACAGGGATAACAGAAAAAACAAGTACATGAACATGACACTTTTGTAGCAGATACTCTTATCCAGAGCCACTTACAATCAGTTCTACACCCTTAGAAAGAAGGGTTCCAATCAGTTCTACACCCTTAGAAAGAAGGGTTACAATCAGTTCTACACCCTTAGAAAGAAGGGTTCCAATCAGTTATACACCCTTAGAAAGAAGGGTTCCAATCAGTTATACACCCTTAGAAAGAAGGGATCCAATCAGTTATACACCCTTAGAAAGGGTTCCAATCAGTTATACACCCTTAGAAAGAAGGGTTCCAATCAGTTATACACCCTTAGAAAGAAGGGTTCCAATCAGTTATACACCCTTAGAAAGAAGGGTTCCAATCAGTTATACACCCTTAGAAAGAAGGGTTCCAATCAGTTATACACTTAGAAAGAAGGGTTCCAATCAGTTATACACCCTTAGAAAGAAGGGTTCCAATCAGTTATACACCCTTAGAAAGAAGGGTTCCAATCAGTTATACACCCTTAGAAAGAAGGGTTCCAATCAGTTATACACCCTTAGAAAGAAGGGATCCAATCAGTTATACACCCTTAGAAAGGGTTCCAATCAGTTATACACCCTTAGAAAGAAGGGTTCCAATCAGTTATACACCCTTAGAAAGAAGGGTTCCAATCAGTTATACACCCTTAGAAAGAAGGGTTCCAATCAGTTATACACCCTTAGAAAGAAGGGTTCCAATCAGTTATACACCCTTAGAAAGAAGGGTTCCAATCAGTTATACACCCTTAGAAAGAAGGGTTCCAATCAGTTATACATCCTTAGAAAGAAGGGTTCCAATCAGTTATACACCCTTAGAAAGAAGGGTTCCAATCAGTTATACACCCTTAGAAAGAAGGGTTCCAATCAGTTATACACCCTTAGAAAGAAGGGTTCCAATCAGTTATACACCTTTAGAAAGAAGGGTTCCAATCAGTTATACACCCTTAGAAAGAAGGGTTCCAATCAGTTATACACCTTTAGAAAGAAGGGTTCCAATCAGTTATACACCCTTAGAAAGAAGGGTTCCAATCAGTTATACACCCTTAGAAAGAAGGGTTCCAATCAGTTATACACCCTTACATTTACATTTAACATTTAAGTCATTTAGCAGACGCTCTTATCCAGAGCGACTTACAAATTGGTGCATTCACCTTATGACATCCAGTGGAACAGTCACCCTTAGAAAGAAGAGTTCCAGAACGGTTATTTGGCTGTCCCCATAGGAGAACCCTTTGAAGAACCCTTTTAGGTTCTATGTAGAACCCGTTCCTCTCCTCCTCCACCCCCCCTCTCCATCCCTCCCTTCCTCCTCTCCATCCCTCCCTCCCCCTCCCTTCCTCTCCATCCCTGCATCCCTCCCTTCCTCCCTCTCCATCCCTCCCTCCCTCTCCATCCCTCCCTCCCTCCCTCTCCCTCCCTCCCTCCCTCCCTCCCTCCCTCCCTCCCTCCCTCCCTCCCTCCCAGGTTCCAGGGGAATTCTAGTCTAGGTATCCCTTACCCAACCAAACAGGAATGCACAGTAAATATAGTCCTCTCCCTCCTCTTCCAGGTCCCAGGGGAATTCTAGTCTAGGTATCCCTTACCCAAACAAACAGGAATGCACAGTAAATATAGTCCTCTCCCTCCTCTTCCAGGTCCCAGGGGAATTCTAGTCTAGGTATCCCTTACCCAAACAAACAGGAATGCACAGTAAATATAGTCCTCTCCCTCCTCTTCTACCTCCTCCTCTTCTACCTCCACCTCCTCCTCCTCCACCTCCTCCTCCTCCTCTCCCTCCTCTTCTACCTCCTCCTCTTCTACCTCCACCTCCTCCTCCACCTCCTCCTCCTCCTCTCCCTCCTCTTCCAGGTCCCAGGTTCCAGGGGAATTCTAGTCTAGGTATCCCTTACCCAACCAAACAGGAATGCACAGTAAATATAGTCCTCTCCCTCCTCTTCTACCTCCTCCCTCCTCTTCTACCTCCACCTCCTCCTCCACCTCCTCCTCCTCCTCTCCCTCCTCTTCCAGGTCCCAGGTTCCAGGGGAATTCTAGTCTAGGTATCCCTTACCCAACCAAACAGGAATGCACAGTAAATATAGTCCTCTCCCTCCTCTTCTACCCCCTCCTCTTCTACCTCCACCTCCTCCTCCACCTCCTCCTCCTCCTCTCCCTCCTCTTCCAGGTCCCAGGTTCCAGGGGAATTCTAGTCTAGGTATCCCTTACCCAACCAAACAGGAATGCACAGTAAATATAGTCCTCTCCCTCCTCTTCTACCTCCTCCTCTTCTACCTCCACCTCCTCCTCCACCTCCTCCTCCTCCTCTCCCTCCTCTTCCAGGTCCCAGGTTCCAGGGGAATTCTAGTCTAGGTATCCCTTACCCAACCAAACAGGAATGCACGGTAAATATAGCGTGGCTTTGCGATGGTAACTGAGTCAATCTGAGTGTAGTGATGACTGGGTGGAAAACTATGTTATGTTGTACTTATCAGGAAATTGATTAATGGCCAATGCAATGTCCCTTGAGGGCCTCCATTGTCAGCCAAATAGGGATCATTTTGTGCAAAAAAACTCCAATTCAGACAGACTCACCGGGCTAAAGATTAAGGCCATCAACTCTTACCGCCCTTTGGCCAGTCCTCCCCTGTCTCAGAGAGATCCGCTCTGCAGGTGGCTCGTCTCACAGCCTCATCTCTCTGCTGAGATTATCTCTTATCTGCCAAACACACACACACACACACACCCCTACCGCTCTCGAGGTTACTAGCCTATCAGTCACCTACCGTCAAAGCACAGACTAGAGCCAACTACATCACAACAAGCCTACAGGACTAACAGGTGATGATGATTCACAGACTAGAGCCAACTACATCACAACAAGCCTAAAGGACTAAAAGGTGATGATGATTCACAGACTAGAGCCAACTACATCACAACAAGCCTACAGGACTAAAAGGTGATGATGATTCACAGACTAGAGCCAACTCCATCCCAACAAGCCTAAAGGACTAACAGGAGATGATGATTCACAGACTAGAGCCAACTACATCACAACAAGCCTACAGGACTAACAGGTGATGATGATTCACAGACTAGAGCCAACTACATCACAACAAGCCTAAAGGACTAACAGGTGATGATGATTCACAGACTAGAGCCAACTACATCACAACAAGCCTACAGGACTAACAGGTGATGATGATTCACAGACTAGAGCCAACTACATCACAACAAGCCTAAAGGACTAACAGGTGATGATGATTCACAGACTAGAGCCAACTACATCACAACAAACCTACAGGACTAACAGGTGATGATGATTCACAGACTAGAGCCAACTACATCACAACAAGCCTACAGGACTAACAGGTGATGATGATTCACAGACTAGAGCCAACTACATCACAACAAGCCTACAGGACTAACAGGTGATGATGATTCACAGACTAGAGCCAACTACATCACAACAAGCCTACAGGACTAACAGGTGATGATGATTCACAGACTAGAGCCAACTACATCCCAACAAGCCTACAGGACTAACAGGTGATGATGATTCACAGACTAGAGCCAACTACATCACAACAAGCCTACAGGACTAAAAGGTGATGATGATTCACAGACTAGAGCCAACTACATCACAACAAGCCTACAGGACTAAAGGTGATGATGATTCACAGACTAGAGCCAACTACATCCCAACAAGCCTACAGGACTAACAGGTGATGATGATTCACAGACTAGAGCCAACTACATCACAACAAGCCTAAAGGACTAACAGGTGATGATGATTCACAGACTAGAGCCAACTACATCCCAACAAGCCTAAAGGACTAACAGGTGATGATGATTCACAGACTAGAGCCAACTACATCACAACAAGCCTAAAGGACTAACAGGTGATGATGATTCACAGACTAGAGCCAACTACATCACAACAAGCCTACAGGACTAACAGGTGATGATGATTCACAGACTAGAGCCAACTACATCCCAACAAGCCTACAGGACTAACAGGTGATGATGATTCACAGACTAGAGCCAACTACATCACAACAAGCCTACAGGACTAAAAGGTGATGATGATTCACAGACTAGAGCCAACTACATCCCAACAAGCCTAAAGGACTAAAAGGTAGTGATGATTCACAGACTAGAGCCAACTACATCCCAACAAGCCTAAAGAACTAAAGGTGATGATGATTCACAGACTAGAGCCAACTACATCCCAACAAGCCTAAAGGACTAAAAGGTGGTGAGATGATGATTCACAGACTAGAGCCAACTACATCACAACAAGCCTAAAGGACTAAAAGGTGATGATGATTCACAGACTAGAGCCAACTACATCACAACAAGCCTACAGGACTAAAAGGTGATGATGATTCACAGACTAGAGCCAACTACATCCCAACAAGCCTAAAGGACTAACAGGAGATGATGATTCACAGACTAGAGCCAACTACATCCCAACAAGCCTAAAGGACTAACAGGAGATGATGATTCACAGACTAGAGCCAACTACATCCCAACAAGCCTAAAGGACTAACAGGTGATGATGATTCACAGACTAGAGCCAACTACATCACAACAAGCCTAAAGGACTAAAAGGTGATGATGATGATGATGATTCACAGACTAGAGCCAACTACATCCCAACAAGCCTAAAGGACTAACAGGTGATGATGATTCACAGACTAGAGCCAACTACATCACAACAAGCCTAAAGGACTAAAAGGTGATGATGATGATGATTCACAGACTAGAGCCAACTACATCCCAACAAGCCTAAAGGACTAACAGGTGATGATGATTCACAGACTAGAGCCAACTACATCACAACAAGCCTAAAGGACTAAAAGGTGATGATGATTCACAGACTAGAGCCAACTACATCACAACAAGCCTACAGGACTAACAGGTGATGATGATTCACAGACTAGAGCCAACTACATCACAACAAGCCTACAGGACTAACAGGTGATGATGATTCACAGACTAGAGCCAACTACATCCCAACAAGCCTACAGGACTAACAGGTGATGATGATTCACAGACTAGAGCCAACTACATCACAACAAGCCTACATGACTAAAAGGTGATGATGATTCACAGACTAGAGCCAACTACATCCCAACAAGCCTAAAGTACTAAAAGGTAGTGATGATTCACAGACTAGAGCCAACTACATCCCAACAAGCCTAAAGGACTAAAAGGTGATGATGATTCACAGACTAGAGCCAACTACATCACAACAAGCCTAAAGGACTAAAAGGTAGTGAGATGATGATTCACAGACTAGAGCCAACTACATCACAACAAGCCTAAAGGACTAAAAGGTGATGATGATTCACAGACTAGAGCCAACTACATCACAACAAGCCTACAGGACTAAAAGGTGATGATGATTCACAGACTAGAGCCAACTCCATCCCAACAAGCCTAAAGGACTAACAGGTGATGATGATTCACAGACTAGAGCCAACTACATCACAACAAACCTACAGGACTAACAGGTGATGATGATTCACAGACTAGAGCCAACTACATCACAACAAGCCTACAGGACTAACAGGTGATGATGATTCACAGACTAGAGCCAACTACATCACAACAAGCCTAAAGGACTAACAGGTGATGATGATTCACAGATAGAGCCAACTACATTACAGGACTAACAGGTGATGATGATTCACAGACTAGAGCCAACTACATCACAACAAGCCTACAGGACTAACAGGTGATGATGATTCACAGACTAGAGCCAACTACATCACAACAAGCCTACAGGACTAACAGGTGATGATGATTCACAGACTAGAGCCAACTACATCACAACAAGCCTACAGGACTAACAGGTGATGATGATTCACAGACTAGAGCCAACTACATCACAACAAGCCTACAGGACTAACAGGTGATGATGATTCACAGACTAGAGCCAACTACATCCCAACAAGCCTACAGGACTAACAGGTGATGATGATTCACAGACTAGAGCCAACTACATCCCAACAAGCCTACAGGACTAACAGGTGATGATGATTCACAGACAAGAGCCAACTACATCACAACAAGCCTACAGGACTAAAAGGTGATGATGATTCACAGACTAGAGCCAACTACATCCCAACAAGCCTAAAGGACTAACAGGTGATGATGATTCACAGACTAGAGCCAACTACATCCAACAAGCCTACAGGACTAACAGGTGATGATGATTCACAGACTAGAGCCAACTACATCCCAACAAGCCTAAAGGACTAACAGGTGATGATGATTCACAGACTAGAGCCAACTACATCACAACAAGCCTACAGGACTAACAGGTGATGATGATTCACAGACTAGAGCCAACTACATCACAACAAGCCTACAGGACTAAAAGGTGATGATGATTCACAGACTAGAGCCAACTACATCCCAACAAGCCTACAGGACTAACAGGTGATGATGATTCACAGACTAGAGCCAACTACATCACAACAAGCCTACAGGACTAAAAGGTGATGATGATTCACAGACTAGAGCCAACTACATCACAACAAGCCTACAGGACTAAAAGGTGATGATGATTCACAGACTAGAGCCAACTACATCCCAACAAGCCTACAGGACTAACAGGTGATGATGATTCACAGACTAGAGCCAACTACATCACAACAAGCCTAAAGGACTAACAGGTGATGATGATTCACAGACTAGAGCCAACTACATCCCAACAAGCCTAAAGGACTAACAGGTGATGATGATTCACAGACTAGAGCCAACTACATCACAACAAGCCTAAAGGACTAACAGGTGATGATGATTCACAGACTAGAGCCAACTACATCACAACAAGCCTACAGGACTAACAGGTGATGATGATTCACAGACTAGAGCCAACTACATCACAACAAGCCTACAGGACTAACAGGTGATGATGATTCACAGACTAGAGCCAACTACATCACAACAAGCCTACAGGACTAACAGGTGATGATGATTCACAGACTAGAGCCAACTACATCACAACAAGCCTACAGGACTAACAGGTGATGATGATTCACAGACTAGAGCCAACTACATCACAACAAGCCTACAGGACTAACAGGTGATGATGATTCACAGACTAGAGCCAACTACATCCCAACAAGCCTACAGGACTAACAGGTGATGATGATTCACAGACTAGAGCCAACTACATCCCAACAAGCCTACAGGACTAACCGGTGATGATGATTCACAGACAAGAGCCAACTACATCACAACAAGCCTACAGGACTAAAAGGTGATGATGATTCACAGACTAGAGCCAACTACATCCCAACAAGCCTAAAGGACTAACAGGTGATGATGATTCACAGACTAGAGCCAACTACATCACAACAAGCCTACAGGACTAACAGGTGATGATGATTCACAGACTAGAGCCAACTACATCCCAACAAGCCTAAAGGACTAACAGGTGATGATGATTCACAGACTAGAGCCAACTACATCACAACAAGCCTAAAGGACTAACAGGAGATGATGATTCACAGACTAGAGCCAACTACATCCCAACAAGCCTAAAGGACTAACAGGTGATGATGATTCACAGACTAGAGCCAACTACATCCCAACAAGCCTACAGGACTAACAGGTGATGATGATTCACAGACTAGAGCCAACTACATCACAACAAGCCTACATGACTAAAAGGTGATGATGATTCACAGACTAGAGCCAACTACATCCCAACAAGCCTAAAGGACTAAAAGGTAGTGATGATTCACAGACTAGAGCCAACTACATCCCAACAAGCCTAAAGGACTAAAAGGTGATGATGATTCACAGACTAGAGCCAACTACATCACAACAAGCCTAAAGGACTAAAAGGTAGTGAGATGATGATTCACAGACTAGAGCCAACTACATCACAACAAGCCTAAAGGACTAAAAGGTGATGATGATTCACAGACTAGAGCCAACTACATCACAACAAGCCTACAGGACTAAAAGGTGATGATGATTCACAGACTAGAGCCAACTCCATCCCAACAAGCCTAAAGGACTAACAGGAGATGATGATTCACAGACTAGAGCCAACTACATCACAACAAGCCTACAGGACTAACAGGTGATGATGATTCACAGACTAGAGCCAACTACATCACAACAAGCCTAAAGGACTAACAGGTGATGATGATTCACAGACTAGAGCCAACTACATCACAACAAACAGGACTAACAGGTGATGATGATTCACAGACTAGAGCCAACTACATCACAACAAGCCTAAAGGACTAACAGGTGATGATGATTCACAGACTAG
The DNA here is from genome assembly GCF_021184085.1 of Oncorhynchus gorbuscha. Classification (NCBI taxonomy): domain Eukaryota; kingdom Metazoa; phylum Chordata; class Actinopteri; order Salmoniformes; family Salmonidae; genus Oncorhynchus; species Oncorhynchus gorbuscha. The sequence continues at coordinate 21,441 of NW_025747391.1, read as the reverse complement.
AGCCAACTACATCACAACAAGCCTACAGGACTAACAGGTGATGATGATTCACAGACTAGAGCCAACTACATCACAACAAGCCTACAGGACTAACAGGTGATGATGATTCACAGACTAGAGCCAACTACATCACAACAAGCCTACAGGACTAACAGGTGATGATGATTCACAGACTAGAGCCAACTACATCACAACAAGCCTACAGGACTAACAGGTGATGATGATTCACAGACTAGAGCCAACTACATCACAACAAGCCTACAGGACTAACAGGTGATGATGATTCACAGACTAGAGCCAACTACATCCCAACAAGCCTACAGGACTAACAGGTGATGATGATTCACAGACTAGAGCCAACTACATCCCAACAAGCCTACAGGACTAACCGGTGATGATGATTCACAGACAAGAGCCAACTACATCACAACAAGCCTACAGGACTAAAAGGTGATGATGATTCACAGACTAGAGCCAACTACATCCCAACAAGCCTAAAGGACTAACAGGTGATGATGATTCACAGACTAGAGCCAACTACATCACAACAAGCCTACAGGACTAACAGGTGATGATGATTCACAGACTAGAGCCAACTACATCCCAACAAGCCTAAAGGACTAACAGGTGATGATGATTCACAGACTAGAGCCAACTACATCACAACAAGCCTAAAGGACTAACAGGTGATGATGATTCACAGACTAGAGCCAACTACATCACAACAAGCCTACAGGACTAAAAGGTGATGATGATTCACAGACTAGAGCCAACTACATCCCAACAAGCCTACAGGACTAACAGGTGATGATGATTCACAGACTAGAGCCAACTACATCACAACAAGCCTACAGGACTAAAAGGTGATGATGATTCACAGACTAGAGCCAACTACATCACAACAAGCCTACAGGACTAAAAGGTGATGATGATTCACAGACTAGAGCCAACTACATCCCAACAAGCCTACAGGACTAACAGGTGATGATGATTCACAGACTAGAGCCAACTACATCACAACAAGCCTAAAGGACTAACAGGTGATGATGATTCACAGACTAGAGCCAACTACATCCCAACAAGCCTAAAGGACTAACAGGTGATGATGATTCACAGACTAGAGCCAACTACATCACAACAAGCCTAAAGGACTAACAGGTGATGATGATTCACAGACTAGAGCCAACTACATCACAACAAACAGGACTAACAGGTGATGATGATTCACAGATCAACAATCCCAAAGCCTACAGGACTAACAGGTGATGATGATTCACAGACTAGAGCCAACTACATCACAACAAGCCTACAGGACTAACAGGTGATGATGATTCACAGACTAGAGCCAACTACATCACAACAAGCCTACAGGACTAACAGGTGATGATGATTCACAGACTAGAGCCAACTACATCACAACAAGCCTACAGGACTAACAGGTGATGATGATTCACAGACTAGAGCCAACTACATCACAACAAGCCTAAAGGACTAACAGGTGATGATGATTCACAGACTAGAGCCAACTACATCACAACAAGCCTAAAGGACTAACAGGTGATGATGATTCACAGACTAGAGCCAACTACATCACAACAAGCCTACAGGACTAACAGGTGATGATGATTCACAGACTAGAGCCAACTACATCCCAACAAGCCTACAGGACTAACAGGTGATGATGATTCACAGACTAGAGCCAACTACATCACAACAAGCCTACAGGACTAACAGGTGATGATGATTCACAGACTAGAGCCAACTACATCACAACAAGCCTACAGGACTAACAGGTGATGATGATTCCAGACTAGAGCCAATACATCACAACAAGCCTACAGGACTAACAGGTGATGATGATTCACAGACTAGAGCCAACTACATCCCAACAAGCCTACAGGACTAACAGGTGATGATGATTCACAGACTAGAGCCAACTACATCCCAACAAGCCTACAGGACTAACCGGTGATGATGATTCACAGACAAGAGCCAACTACATCACAACAAGCCTACAGGACTAAAAGGTGATGATGATTCACAGACTAGAGCCAACTACATCCCAACAAGCCTAAAGGACTAACAGGTGATGATGATTCACAGACTAGAGCCAACTACATCACAACAAGCCTACAGGACTAACAGGTGATGATGATTCACAGACTAGAGCCAACTACATCCCAACCAGCCTAAAGGACTAACAGGTGATGATGATTCACAGACTAGAGCCAACTACATCACAACAAGCCTACAGGACTAACAGGTGATGATGATTCACAGACTAGAGCCAACTACATCACAACAAGCCTACAGGACTAAAAGGTGATGATGATTCACAGACTAGAGCCAACTACATCCCAACAAGCCTACAGGACTAACAGGTGATGATGATTCACAGACTAGAGCCAACTACATCACAACAAGCCTACAGGACTAAAAGGTGATGATGATTCACAGACTAGAGCCAACTACATCACAACAAGCCTACAGGACTAAAAGGTGATGATGATTCACAGACTAGAGCCAACTACATCCCAACAAGCCTACAGGACTAACAGGTGATGATGATTCACAGACTAGAGCCAACTACATCACAACAAGCCTAAAGGACTAACAGGTGATGATGATTCACAGACTAGAGCCAACTACATCCCAACAAGCCTAAAGGACTAACAGGTGATGATGATTCACAGACTAGAGCCAACTACATCACAACAAGCCTAAAGGACTAACAGGTGATGATGATTCACAGACTAGAGCCAACTACATCACAACAAGCCTACAGGACTAACAGGTGATGATGATTCACAGACTAGAGCCAACTACATCCCAACAAGCCTACAGGACTAACAGGTGATGATGATTCACAGACTAGAGCCAACTACATCACAACAAGCCTACAGGACTAAAAGGTGATGATGATTCACAGACTAGAGCCAACTACATCCCAACAAGCCTAAAGGACTAAAAGGTAGTGATGATTCACAGACTAGAGCCAACTACATCACAACAAGCCTACAGGACTAACAGGTGATGATGATTCACAGACTAGAGCCAACTACATCCCAACAAGCCTACAGGACTAACAGGTGATGATGATTCACAGACTAGAGCCAACTACATCACAACAAGCCTACAGGACTAAAAGGTGATGATGATTCACAGACTAGAGCCAACTACATCCCAACAAGCCTAAAGGACTAAAAGGTAGTGATGATTCACAGACTAGAGCCAACTACATCCCAACAAGCCTAAAGAACTAAAAGGTGATGATGATTCACAGACTAGAGCCAACTACATCCCAACAAGCCTAAAGGACTAAAAGGTAGTGAGATGATGATTCACAGACTAGAGCCAACTACATCACAACAAGCCTAAAGGACTAAAAGGTGATGATGATTCACAGACTAGAGCCAACTACATCACAACAAGCCTACAGGACTAAAAGGTGATGATGATTCACAGACTAGAGCCAACTACATCCCAACAAGCCTAAAGGACTAACAGGAGATGATGATTCACAGACTAGAGCCAACTACATCCCAACAAGCCTAAAGGACTAACAGGTGATGATGATTCACAGACTAGAGCCAACTACATCACAACAAGCCTAAAGGACTAAAAGGTGATGATGATGATGATTCACAGACTAGAGCCAACTACATCCCAACAAGCCTAAAGGACTAACAGGTGATGATGATTCACAGACTAGAGCCAACTACATCACAACAAGCCTAAAGGACTAAAAGGTGATGATGATGATGATTCACAGACTAGAGCCAACTACATCCCAACAAGCCTAAAGGACTAACAGGTGATGATGATTCACAGACTAGAGCCAACTACATCACAACAAGCCTAAAGGACTAAAAGGTGATGATGATTCACAGACTAGAGCCAACTACATCACAACAAGCCTACAGGACTAACAGGTGATGATGATTCACAGACTAGAGCCAACTACATCACAACAAGCCTACAGGACTAACAGGTGATAATGATTCACAGACTAGAGCCAACTACATCCCAACAAGCCTACAGGACTAACAGGTGATGATGATTCACAGACTAGAGCCAACTACATCACAACAAGCCTACATGACTAAAAGGTGATGATGATTCACAGACTAGAGCCAACTACATCCCAACAAGCCTAAAGGACTAAAAGGTAGTGATGATTCACAGACTAGAGCCAACTACATCCCAACAAGCCTAAAGGACTAAAAGATGATGATGATTCACAGACTAGAGCCAACTACATCACAACAAGCCTAAAGGACTAAAAGGTAGTGAGATGATGATTCACAGACTAGAGCCAACTACATCACAACAAGCCTAAAGGACTAAAAGGTGATAACATCACAACAAGCCTACAGGACTAAAAGGTGATGATGATTCACAGACTAGAGCCAACTCCATCCCAACAAGCCTAAAGGACTAACAGGGGATGATGATTCACAGACTAGAGCCAACTACATCACAACAAGCCTAAAGGACTAAAAGGTGATGATGATTCACAGACTAGAGCCAACTACATCCCAACAAGCCTAAAGGACTAACAGGTGATGATGATTCACAGACTAGAGCCAACTACATCCCAACAAGCCTAAAGGACTAACAGGTGATGATGATTCACAGACTAGAGCCAACTACATCACAACAAGCCTAAAGGACTAAAAGGTGATGATGATGATGATTCACAGACTAGAGCCAACTACATCCCAACAAGCCTACAGGACTAACAGGTGATGATGATTCACAGACTAGAGCCAACTACATCCCAACAAGCCTACAGGACTAACAGGTGATGATGATTCACAGACTAGAGCCAACTACATCACAACAAGCCTACAGGACTAAAAGGTGATGATGATTCACAGACTAGAGCCAACTACATCCCAACAAGCCTAAATGACTAAAAGGTAGTGATGATTCACAGACTAGAGCCAACTACATCCCAACAAGCCTAAAGAACTAAAAGGTGATGATGATTCACAGACTAGAGCCAACTACATCCCAACAAGCCTAAAGGACTAAAAGGTAGTGAGATGATGATTCACAGACTAGAGCCAACTACATCACAACAAGCCTAAAGGACTAAAATGTGATGATGATTCACAGACTAGAGCCAACTACATCACAACAAGCCTACAGGACTAAAAGGTGATGATGATTCACAGACTAGAGCCAACTACATCCCAACAAGCCTAAAGGACTAACAGGAGATGATGATTCACAGACTAGAGCCAACTACATCACAACAAGCCTAAAGGACTAAAAGGTGATGATGATTCACAGACTAGAGCCAACTACATCCCAACAAGCCTAAAGGACTAACAGGTGATGATGATTCACAGACTAGAGCCAACTACATCCCAACAAGCCTACAGGACTATCAGGTGATGATGATTCACAGACTAGAGCCAACTACATCCCAACAAGCCTAAAGGACTAAAAGGTAGTGATGATTCACAGACTAGAGCCAACTACATCCCAACAAGCCTAAAGGACTAACAGGTGATGATGATTCACAGACTAGAGCCAACTACATCACAACAAGCCTAAAGGACTAAAAGGTGATGATGATGATGATTCACAGACTAGAGCCAACTACATCCCAACAAGCCTACAGGACTAACAGGTGATGATGATTCACAGACTAGAGCCAACTACATCACAACAAGCCTAAAGGACTAACAGGTGACGATGATTCACAGACTAGAGCCAACTACATCACAACAAGCCTAAAGGACTAACAGGTGATGATGATTCACAGACTAGAGCCAACTACATCACAACAAGCCTACAGGACTAACAGGTGATGATGATTCACAGACTAGAGCCAACTACATCCCAACAAGCCTACAGGACTAACAGGTGATGATGATTCACAGACTAGAGCCAACTACATCACAACAAGCCTACAGGACTAAAAGGTGATGATGATTCACAGACTAGAGCCAACTACATCCCAACAAGCCTAAAGGACTAAAAGGTGATGATGATTCACAGACTAGAGCCAACTACATCCCAACAAGCCTAAAGGACTAACAGGTGATGATGATTCACAGACTAGAGCCAACTACATCCCAACAAGCCTAAAGGACTAACAGGTGATGATGATTCACAGACTAGAGCCAACTACATCACAACAAGCCTAAAGGACTAAAAGGTGATGATGATGATGATTCACAGACTAGAGCCAACTACATCCCAACAAGCCTACAGGACTAACAGGTGATGATGATTCACAGACTAGAGCCAACTACATCACAACAAGCCTAAAGGACTAACAGGTGATGATGATTCACAGACTAGAGCCAACTACATCACAACAAGCCTAAAGGACTAACAGGTGATGATGATTCACAGACTAGAGCCAACTACATCACAACAAGCCTACAGGACTAACAGGTGATGATGATTCACAGACTAGAGCCAACTACATCCCAACAAGCCTACAGGACTAACAGGTGATGATGATTCACAGACTAGAGCCAACTACATCACAACAAGCCTACAGGACTAAAAGGTGATGATGATTCACAGACTAGAGCCAACTACATCCCAACAAGCCTAAAGGACTAAAAGGTAGTGATGATTCACAGACTAGAGCCAACTACATCCCAACAAGCCTAAAGAACTAAAAGGTGATGATGATTCACAGACTAGAGCCAACTACATCCCAACAAGCCTAAAGGACTAAAAGGTAGTGAGATGATGATTCACAGACTAGAGCCAACTACATCACAACAAGCCTAAAGGACTAAAAGGTGATGATGATTCACAGACTAGAGCCAACTACATCACAACAAGCCTACAGGACTAAAAGGTGATGATGATTCACAGACTAGAGCCAACTACATCCCAACAAGCCTAAAGGACTAACAGGAGATGATGATTCACAGACTAGAGCCAACTACATCCCAACAAGCCTAAAGGACTAACAGGTGATGATGATTCACAGACTAGAGCCAACTACATCACAACAAGCCTAAAGGACTAAAAGGTGATGATGATGATGATTCACAGACTAGAGCCAACTACATCCCAACAAGCCTAAAGGACTAACAGGTGATGATGATTCACAGACTAGAGCCAACTACATCACAACAAGCCTAAAGGACTAAAAGGTGATGATGATGATGATTCACAGACTAGAGCCAACTACATCCCAACAAGCCTAAAGGACTAACAGGTGATGATGATTCACAGACTAGAGCCAACTACATCACAACAAGCCTAAAGGACTAAAAGGTGATGATGATTCACAGACTAGAGCCAACTACATCACAACAAGCCTACAGGACTAACAGGTGATGATGATTCACAGACTAGAGCCAACTACATCACAACAAGCCTACAGGACTAACAGGTGATGATGATTCACAGACTAGAGCCAACTACATCCCAACAAGCCTACAGGACTAACAGGTGATGATGATTCACAGACTAGAGCCAACTACATCACAACAAGCCTACATGACTAAAAGGTGATGATGATTCACAGACTAGAGCCAACTACATCCCAACAAGCCTAAAGGACTAAAAGGTAGTGATGATTCACAGACTAGAGCCAACTACATCCCAACAAGCCTAAAGGACTAAAAGGTGATGATGATTCACAGACTAGAGCCAACTACATCACAACAAGCCTAAAGGACTAAAAGGTGATGATGATTCACAGACTAGAGCCAACTCCATCCCAACAAGCCTAAAGGACTAACAGGAGATGATGATTCACAGACTAGAGCCAACTACATCACAACAAGCCTAAAGGACTAAAAGGTGATGATGATTCACAGACTAGAGCCAACTACATCCCAACAAGCCTAAAGGACTAACAGGTGATGATGATTCACAGACTAGAGCCAACTACATCCCAACAAGCCTAAAGGACTAACAGGTGATGATGATTCACAGACTAGAGCCAACTACATCACAACAAGCCTAAAGGACTAAAAGGTGATGATGATGATGATTCACAGACTAGAGCCAACTACATCCCAACAAGCCTACAGGACTAACAGGTGATGATGATTCACAGACTAGAGCCAACTACATCCCAACAAGCCTACAGGACTAACAGGTGATGATGATTCACAGACTAGAGCCAACTACATCACAACAAGCCTACAGGACTAAAAGGTGATGATGATTCACAGACTAGAGCCAACTACATCCCAACAAGCCTAAAGGACTAAAAGGTAGTGATGATTCACAGACTAGAGCCAACTACATCCCAACAAGCCTAAAGAACTAAAAGGTGATGATGATTCACAGACTAGAGCCAACTACATCCCAACAAGCCTAAAGGACTAAAAGGTAGTGAGATGATGATTCACAGACTAGAGCCAGCTACATCACAACAAGCCTAAAGGACTCAAATGTGATGATGATTCACAGACTAGAGCCAACTACATCACAACAAGCCTACAGGACTAAAAGGTGATGATGATTCACAGACTAGAGCCAACTACATCCCAACAAGCCTAAAGGACTAACAGGAGATGATGATTCACAGACTAGAGCCAACTACATCACAACAAGCCTAAAGGACTAAAAGGTGATGATGATTCACAGACTAGAGCCAACTACATCCCAACAAGCCTAAAGGACTAACAGGTGATGATGATTCACAGACTAGAGCCAACTACATCCCAACAAGCCTAAAGGACTAACAGGTGATGATGATTCACAGACTAGAGCCAACTACATCACAACAAGCCTAAAGGACTAAAAGGTGTGATGATGATGATTCACAGACTAGAGCCAACTACATCCCAACAAGCCTAAAGGACTAACAGGTGATGATGATTCACAGACTAGAGCCAACTACATCACAACAAGCCTACAGGACTAACAGGTGATGATGATTCACAGACTAGAGCTAACTACATCACAACAAGCCTAAATGACTAAAAGGTGATGATGATGATGATTCACAGACTAGAGCCAACTACATCCCAACAAGCCTACAGGACTAACAGGTGATGATGATTCACAGACTAGAGCCAACTACATCCCAACAAGCCTACAGGACTAACAGGTGATGATGATTCACAGACTAGAGCCAACTACATCACAACAAGCCTACAGGACTAAAAGGTGATGATGATTCACAGACTAGAGCCAACTACATCCCAACAAGCCTAAAGGACTAAAAGGTAGTGATGATTCACAGACTAGAGCCAACTACATCCCAACAAGCCTAAAGAACTAAAAGGTGATGATGATTCACAGACTAGAGCCAACTACATCCCAACAAGCCTAAAGGACTAAAAGGTGGTGAGATGATGATTCACAGACTAGAGCCAACTACATCACAACAAGCCTAAAGGACTAAAAGGTGATGATGATGATGATTCACAGACTAGAGCCAACTACATCCCAACAAGCCTAAAGGACTAACAGGTGATGATGATTCACAGACTAGAGCCAACTACATCACAACAAGCCTAAAGGACTAAAAGGTGATGATGATTCACAGACTAGAGCCAACTACATCACAACAAGCCTACAGGACTAACAGGTGATGATGATTCACAGACTAGAGCCAACTACATCACAACAAGCCTACAGGACTAACAGGTGATGATGATTCACAGACTAGAGCCAACTACATCCCAACAAGCCTACAGGACTATCAGGTGATGATGATTCACAGACTAGAGCCAACTACATCCCAACAAGCCTAAAGGACTAAAAGGTAGTGATGATTCACAGACTAGAGCCAACTACATCCCAACAAGCCTAAAGGACTAAAAGGTGATGATGATTCACAGACTAGAGCCAACTACATCCCAACAAGCCTAAAGGACTAAAAGGTAGTGAGATGATGATTCACAGACTAGAGCCAACTACATCACAACAAGCCTAAAGGACTAAAAGGTGATGATGATTCACAGACTAGAGCCAACTACATCACAACAAGCCTACAGGACTAAAAGGTGATGATGATTCACAGACTAGAGCCAACTACATCCCAACAAGCCTAAAGGACTAACAGGAGATGATGATTCACAGACTAGAGCCAACTACATCACAACAAGCCTAAAGGACTAAAAGGTGATGATGATTCACAGACTAGAGCCAACTACATCCCAACAAGCCTAAAGGACTAACAGGTGATGATGATTCACAGACTAGAGCCAACTACATCCCAACAAGCCTAAAGGACTAACAGGTGATGATGATTCACAGACTAGAGCCAACTACATCACAACAAGCCTAAAGGACTAAAGGTGATGATGATTCACAGACTAGAGCCAACTACATCCCAACAAGCCTAAAGGACTAACAGGTGATGATGATTCACAGACTAGAGCCAACTACATCACAACAAGCCTAAAGGACTAAAAGGTGATGATGATTCACAGACTAGAGCCAACTACATCACAACAAGCCTACAGGACTAACAGGTGATGATGATTCACAGACTAGAGCCAACTACATCACAACAAGCCTACAGGACTAACAGGTGATGATGATTCACAGACTAGAGCCAACTACATCCCAACAAGCCTACAGGACTAACAGGTGATGATGATTCACAGACTAGAGCCAACTACATCACAACAAGCCTACAGGACTAAAAGGTGATGATGATTCACAGACTAGAGCCAACTACATCCCAACAAGTCTAAAGGACTAAAAGGTAGTGATGATTCACAGACTAGAGCCAACTACATCCCAACAAGCCTAAAGGACTAAAAGGTGATGATGATTCACAGACTAGAGCCAACTACATCACAACAAGCCTACAGGACTAAAAGGTGATGATGATTCACAGACTAGAGCCAACTACATCCCAAGAAGCCTAAAGGACTAACAGGAGATGATGATTCACAGACTAGAGCCAACTACATCACAACAAGCCTAAAGGACTAAAAGGTGATGATGATTCACAGACTAGAGCCAACTACATCACAACAAGCCTAAAGGACTAAAAGGTGATGATGATTCACAGACTAGAGCCAACTACATCCCAACAAGCCTAAAGGACTAACAGGTGATGATGATTCACAGACTAGAGCCAACTACATCACAACAAGCCTAAAGGACTAAAAGGTGATGATGATGATGATTCACAGACTAGAGCCAACTACATCCCAACAAGCCTAAAGGACTAACAGGTGATGATGATTCACAGACTAGAGCCAACTACATCACAACAAGCCTAAAGGACTAAAAGGTAGTGATGATTCACAGACTAGAGCCAACTACATCCCAACAAGCCTAAAGAACTAAAAGGTGATGATGATTCACAGACTAGAGCCAACTACATCCCAACAAGCCTAAAGGACTAAAAGGTAGTGAGATGATGATTCACAGACTAGAGCCAACTACATCACAACAAGCCTAAAGGACTAAAAGGTGATGATGATTCACAGACTAGAGCCAACTACATCACAACAAGCCTACAGGACTAAAAGGTGATGATGATTCACAGACTAGAGCCAACTACATCCCAACAAGCCTAAAGGACTAACAGGAGATGATGATTCACAGACTAGAGCCAACTACATCCCAACAAGCCTAAAGGACTAACAGGTGATGATGATTCACAGACTAGAGCCAACTACATCACAACAAGCCTAAAGGACTAAAAGGTGATGATGATGATGATTCACAGACTAGAGCCAACTACATCCCAACAAGCCTAAAGGACTAACAGGTGATGATGATTCACAGACTAGAGCCAACTACATCACAACAAGCCTAAAGGACTAAAAGGTGATGATGATGATGATTCACAGACTAGAGCCAACTACATCCCAACAAGCCTAAAGGACTAACAGGTGATGATGATTCACAGACTAGAGCCAACTACATCACAACAAGCCTAAAGGACTAAAAGGTGATGATGATTCACAGACTAGAGCCAACTACATCACAACAAGCCTACAGGACTAACAGGTGATGATGATTCACAGACTAGAGCCAACTACATCACAACAAGCCTACAGGACTAACAGGTGATGATGATTCACAGACTAGAGCCAACTACATCCCAACAAGCCTACAGGACTAACAGGTGATGATGATTCACAGACTAGAGCCAACTACATCACAACAAGCCTACATGACTAAAAGGTGATGATGATTCACAGACTAGAGCCAACTACATCCCAACAAGCCTAAAGGACTAAAAGGTAGTGATGATTCACAGACTAGAGCCAACTACATCCCAACAAGCCTAAAGGACTAAAAGGTGATGATGATTCACAGACTAGAGCCAACTACATCACAACAAGCCTAAAGGACTAAAAGGTGATGATGATTCACAGACTAGAGCCAACTCCATCCCAACAAGCCTAAAGGACTAACAGGAGATGATGATTCACAGACTAGAGCCAACTACATCACAACAAGCCTAAAGGACTAAAAGGTGATGATGATTCACAGACTAGAGCCAACTACATCCCAACAAGCCTAAAGGACTAACAGGTGATGATGATTCACAGACTAGAGCCAACTACATCCCAACAAGCCTAAAGGACTAACAGGTGATGATGATTCACAGACTAGAGCCAACTACATCACAACAAGCCTAAAGGACTAAAAGGTGATGATGATGATGATTCACAGACTAGAGCCAACTACATCCCAACAAGCCTACAGGACTAACAGGTGATGATGATTCACAGACTAGAGCCAACTACATCCCAACAAGCCTACAGGACTAACAGGTGATGATGATTCACAGACTAGAGCCAACTACATCACAACAAGCCTACAGGACTAAAAGGTGATGATGATTCACAGACTAGAGCCAACTACATCCCAACAAGCCTAAAGGACTAAAAGGTAGTGATGATTCACAGACTAGAGCCAACTACATCCCAACAAGCCTAAAGAACTAAAAGGTGATGATGATTCACAGACTAGAGCCAACTACATCCCAACAAGCCTAAAGGACTAAAAGGTAGTGAGATGATGATTCACAGACTAGAGCCAGCTACATCACAACAAGCCTAAAGGACTCAAATGTGATGATGATTCACAGACTAGAGCCAACTACATCACAACAAGCCTACAGGACTAAAAGGTGATGATGATTCACAGACTAGAGCCAACTACATCCCAACAAGCCTAAAGGACTAACAGGAGATGATGATTCACAGACTAGAGCCAACTACATCACAACAAGCCTAAAGGACTAAAAGGTGATGATGATTCACAGACTAGAGCCAACTACATCCCAACAAGCCTAAAGGACTAACAGGTGATGATGATTCACAGACTAGAGCCAACTACATCCCAACAAGCCTAAAGGACTAACAGGTGATGATGATTCACAGACTAGAGCCAACTACATCACAACAAGCCTAAAGGACTAAAAGGTGATGATGATGATGATTCACAGACTAGAGCCAACTACATCCCAACAAGCCTAAAGGACTAACAGGTGATGATGATTCACAGACTAGAGCCAACTACATCACAACAAGCCTACAGGACTAACAGGTGATGATGATTCACAGACTAGAGCTAACTACATCACAACAAGCCTAAATGACTAAAAGGTGATGATGATGATGATTCACAGACTAGAGCCAACTACATCCCAACAAGCCTACAGGACTAACAGGTGATGATGATTCACAGACTAGAGCCAACTACATCCCAACAAGCCTACAGGACTAACAGGTGATGATGATTCACAGACTAGAGCCAACTACATCACAACAAGCCTACAGGACTAAAAGGTGATGATGATTCACAGACTAGAGCCAACTACATCCCAACAAGCCTAAAGGACTAAAAGGTAGTGATGATTCACAGACTAGAGCCAACTACATCCCAACAAGCCTAAAGAACTAAAAGGTGATGATGATTCACAGACTAGAGCCAACTACATCCCAACAAGCCTAAAGGACTAAAAGGTGGTGAGATGATGATTCACAGACTAGAGCCAACTACATCACAACAAGCCTAAAGGACTAAAAGGTGATGATGATGATGATTCACAGACTAGAGCCAACTACATCCCAACAAGCCTAAAGGACTAACAGGTGATGATGATTCACAGACTAGAGCCAACTACATCACAACAAGCCTAAAGGACTAAAAGGTGATGATGATTCACAGACTAGAGCCAACTACATCACAACAAGCCTACAGGACTAACAGGTGATGATGATTCACAGACTAGAGCCAACTACATCACAACAAGCCTACAGGACTAACAGGTGATGATGATTCACAGACTAGAGCCAACTACATCCCAACAAGCCTACAGGACTATCAGGTGATGATGATTCACAGACTAGAGCCAACTACATCCCAACAAGCCTAAAGGACTAAAAGGTAGTGATGATTCACAGACTAGAGCCAACTACATCCCAACAAGCCTAAAGGACTAAAAGGTGATGATGATTCACAGACTAGAGCCAACTACATCCCAACAAGCCTAAAGGACTAAAAGGTAGTGAGATGATGATTCACAGACTAGAGCCAACTACATCACAACAAGCCTAAAGGACTAAAAGGTGATGATGATTCACAGACTAGAGCCAACTACATCACAACAAGCCTACAGGACTAAAAGGTGATGATGATTCACAGACTAGAGCCAACTACATCCCAACAAGCCTAAAGGACTAACAGGAGATGATGATTCACAGACTAGAGCCAACTACATCACAACAAGCCTAAAGGACTAAAAGGTGATGATGATTCACAGACTAGAGCCAACTACATCCCAACAAGCCTAAAGGACTAACAGGTGATGATGATTCACAGACTAGAGCCAACTACATCCCAACAAGCCTAAAGGACTAACAGGTGATGATGATTCACAGACTAGAGCCAACTACATCACAACAAGCCTAAAGGACTAAAAGGTGATGATGATTCACAGACTAGAGCCAACTACATCCCAACAAGCCTAAAGGACTAACAGGTGATGATGATTCACAGACTAGAGCCAACTACATCACAACAAGCCTAAAGGACTAAAAGGTGATGATGATTCACAGACTAGAGCCAACTACATCACAACAAGCCTACAGGACTAACAGGTGATGATGATTCACAGACTAGAGCCAACTACATCACAACAAGCCTACAGGACTAACAGGTGATGATGATTCACAGACTAGAGCCAACTACATCCCAACAAGCCTACAGGACTAACAGGTGATGATGATTCACAGACTAGAGCCAACTACATCACAACAAGCCTACAGGACTAAAAGGTGATGATGATTCACAGACTAGAGCCAACTACATCCCAACAAGTCTAAAGGACTAAAAGGTAGTGATGATTCACAGACTAGAGCCAACTACATCCCAACAAGCCTAAAGGACTAAAAGGTGATGATGATTCACAGACTAGAGCCAACTACATCACAACAAGCCTACAGGACTAAAAGGTGATGATGATTCACAGACTAGAGCCAACTACATCCCAAGAAGCCTAAAGGACTAACAGGAGATGATGATTCACAGACTAGAGCCAACTACATCACAACAAGCCTAAAGGACTAAAAGGTGATGATGATTCACAGACTAGAGCCAACTACATCACAACAAGCCTAAAGGACTAAAAGGTGATGATGATTCACAGACTAGAGCCAACTACATCCCAACAAGCCTAAAGGACTAACAGGTGATGATGATTCACAGACTAGAGCCAACTACATCACAACAAGCCTAAAGGACTAAAAGGTGATGATGATGATGATTCACAGACTAGAGCCAACTACATCCCAACAAGCCTAAAGGACTAACAGGTGATGATGATTCACAGACTAGAGCCAACTACATCACAACAAGCCTAAAGGACTAAAAGGTGATGATGATTCACAGACTAGAGCCAACTACATCACAACAAGCCTACAGGACTAACAGGTGATGATGATTCACAGACTAGAGCCAACTACATCACAACAAGCCTACAGGACTAACAGGTGATGATGATTCACAGACTAGAGCCAACTACATCACAACAAGCCTACAGGACTAACAGGTGATGATGATTCACAGACTAGAGCCAACTACATCACAACAAGCCTACAGGACTAAAAGGTGATGATGATTCACAGACTAGAGCCAACTACATCCCAACAAGCCTAAAGGACTAAAAGGTAGTGATGATTCACAGACTAGAGCCAACTACATCCCAACAAGCCTAAAGGACTAAAGGTGATGATGATTCACAGACTAGAGCCAACTACATCCCAACAAGCCTAAAGGACTAAAAGGTGATGATGATGATGATTCACAGACTAGAGCCAACTACATCACAACAAGCCTAAAGGACTAAAGGTGATGATGATTCACAGACTAGAGCCAACTACATCACAACAAGCCTACAGGACTAAAAGGTGATGATGATTCACAGACTAGAGCCAACTACATCCCAACAAGCCTACAGGACTAACAGGTGATGATGATTCACAGACTAGAGCCAACTACATCACAACAAGCCTACAGGACTAACAGGTGATGATGATTCACAGACTAGAGCCAACTACATCCCAACAAGCCTACAGGACTAACAGGTGATGATGATTCACAGACTAGAGCCAACTACATCACAACAAGCCTACAGGACTAAAAGGTGATGATGATTCACAGACTAGAGCCAACTACATCCCAACAAGCCTAAAGGACTAAAAGGTAGTGATGATTCACAGACTAGAGCCAACTACATCCCAACAAGCCTAAAGGACTAAAAGGTGATGATGATTCACAGACTAGAGCCAACTACATCCCAACAAGCCTAAAGGACTAAAAGGTAGCGAGATGATGATTCACAGACTAGAGCCAAATACATCACAACAAGCCTAAAGGACTAAACGGTGATGATGATTCACAGACTAGAGCCAACTACACCACAACAAGCCTACAGGACTAAAAGGTGATGATGATTCACAGACTAGAGCCAACTACATCCCAACAAGCCTAAAGGACTAACAGGAGATGATGATTCACAGACTAGAGCCAACTACATCACAACAAGCCTAAAGGACTAAAAGGTGATGATGATGATGATTCACAGACTAGAGCCAACTACATCCCAACAAGCCTAAAGGACTAACAGGTGATGATGATTCACAGACTAGAGCCAACTACATCACAACAAGCCTAAAGGACTAAAAGGTGATGATGATTCACAGACTAGAGCCAACTACATCACAACAAGCCTACAGGACTAACAGGTGATGATGATTCACAGACTAGAGCCAACTACATCACAACAAGCCTAAAGGACTAAAAGGTGATGATGATTCACAGACTAGAGCCAACTACATCACAACAAGCCTACAGGACTAACAGGTGATGATGATTCACAGACTAGAGCCAACTACATCACAACAAGCCTACAGGACTAACAGGCGATGATGATTCACAGACTAGAGCCAACTACATCACAACAAGCCTACAGGACTAACAGGTGATGATGATTCACAGACTAGAGCCAACTACATCACAACAAGCCTACAGGACTAACAGGTGATGATGATTCACAGACTAGAGCCAACTACATCACAACAAGCCTACAGGACTAACAGGTGATGATGATTCACAGACTAGAGCCAACTACATCACAACAAGCCTACAGGACTAACAGGTGATGATGATTCACAGACTAGAGCCAACTACATCCCAACAAGCCTAAAGGACTAACAGGTGATGATGATTCACAGACTAGAGCCAACTACATCACAACAAGCCTACAGGACTAACAGGTGATGATGATGAACAGAATAGCACATTTTAATAACAACATTTGTTGAAATAATAACAACATTTGTTGAAAACGCCCCTCAGGGACGTTTTCAACGTGTGTCTGAAGACGAGCTTGAATTTTCTATAGGGTCTGGGAAGAGGAGATACTAACAGTCAGGACTATAGGGTCTGAAGATACTAACAGTCAGGACTATAGGGTCTGGAAAGAGGAGATACTAACAGTCAGGACTATAGGTTCTGGAGATACTAACAGTCAGGACTATAGGGACTGGGAAGAGGAGATACTAACAGTCAGGACTATAGGGTCTGGAGATACTAACAGTCAGGACTATAGGGTCTGGAAAGAGGGGCATACTAACAATGGGGTGCCATTTGGGACGCAGAGGTGTGCCAAAGCCCTGTACATCAAGCCCTGTATATCATGCCCTGTACATCAAGCCCTGTATATCATGCCCTGTACATCAAGCCCTGTATATCATGCCCTGTTCATCATGCCCTGTATATCATGCCCTGTTCATCAAGCCCTGTACATCATGCCCTGTACATCATGCCCTGTACATCAAGCCCTGTACACTGTACATCATGCCCTGTATATCATGCCCTGTTCATCAAGCCCTGTACATCATGCCCTGTTCATCAAGCCCTGTACATCAAGCCCTGTAAATCAAGCCCTGTTCATCATGCCCTGTACATCAAGCTCTGTACATCATGCCCTGTTCATCAAGCCCTGTACATCATGCCCTGTTCATCAAGCCCTGTACATCAAGCCCTGTACATCAAGCCCTGTACATCATGCCCTGTTCATCAAGCCCTGTACATCATGCCCTGCATATCAAGCCCTGTATAACAAGCAGCCCTGTTAATTGTAGGTTTATTTGAAAAATAAATAAATTATCCGTGTATAATTTTAATTGTAACGGTTTATTTGATCAGTGAGAGACAGAATAACAACAAAAACATCCAGAAAAACACATGTCAAAAATGTTATGAATTGATTTGCATTTTAATGAGGGAAATAGGTATTTGACCCCCTCTCAATCAGAAAGATTTCTGGCTCCCAGGTGTCTTTTTTATACAGGTAACGAGCTGAGATTAGGAGCACACTCTTAAAGGGAGTGCTCCTAATCTCAGTTTGTTACCTGTATAAAAGACACCTGTCCACAGAAGCAATCAATCAGATTCCAAACTCTCCACAATGGCCAAGACCAAAGAGCTCTCCACCATGGCCAAGACCAAAGAGCTCTCCACCATGGCCAAGACCAAAGAGCTCTCCACCATGGCCAAGACCAAAGAGCTCTCCACCATGGCCAAGACCAAAGAGCTCTCCACCATGGCCAAGACCAAAGAGCTCTCCACCATGGCCAAGACCAAAGAGCTCTCCACCATGGCCAAGACCAAAAGAGCTCTCCACCATGGCCAAGACCAAAGAGCTCTCCACCATGGCCAAGACCAAAGAGCTCTCCACCATGGCCAAGACCAAAGAGCTCTCCACCATGGCCAAGACCAAAGAGCTCTCCACCATGGCCAAGACCAAAGAGCTCTCCACCATGGCCAAGAGCAAAGAGCTCTCCAAGGATGTCAGGGACAATATTGTAGACCTACACAAGGCTGGATTGGGCTACAAGACCATCGCCAAACAGCTTGGTGAGAAGGTGACTGGAGTGTCCTAGCCAGTCTCCAGACCTTAATCCCATAGAAAATCTGTGGAGGGAGCTGAAGGTTCGAGTTGCCAAACGTCAGCTTCGAAACCTTCATGACTTGGAGAAGATCTGCAAAGAGGAGTGGGACAAAATCCCTGCTGAGATGTGTGCAAACCTGGTGGTCAACTACAAGAAACGTCTGACCTCTGTGATTGCCGACAAGGGTTTTGCCACCAAGTACCGAGTCATGTTTTGCAGAGGGGGTCAAATATAAACCATTAAAATTATAGACGGATCATTTCTCTGTCAGTGGAAAAACGTACAAAACCAGCAGGGGATCAAATTCCCTCACTGTATATCAAGCCCTGTATATCAAGGCCTGTATATCAAGGCCTGTATATCAAGGCCTGTATATCAAGCCCTGTATATCAAGGCCTGTATATCAAGCCCTGTATATCAAGCCCTGTATAACAAGCCCTGTATATCAAGCCCTGTATATCAAGGCCTGTATATCAAGCCCTGTATAACAAGCAGCCCTGTATATCAAGCAGCCCTGCATATATCAAGCCCTGTATATCAAGCCCTGTATATCAAGGCCTGTATATCAAGCCCTGTATATCAAGCCCTGTATAACAAGCCCTGTATATCAAGCCCTGTATATCAAGCCCTGTATATCAAGCCCTGTATAACAAGCAGCCCTGTATATCAAGCGCTGTATATCAAGCCCTGTATAACAAGACGCCCTGCATATCAAGCCCTGTATAACAAGCAGCCCTGTATATCAAGCCCTGTATATCAAGCAGCCCTGTATATCAAGCCCTGTATAACAAGCAGCCCTGTATAGCAAGCCCTGTATATCAAGCCCTGTATAACAAGCAGCCCTGTATATCAAGCAGCCCTGTATAACAAGCACTGTATATCAAGCCCTGTATATCAAGCCCTGCATGTCAAGCCCTGTATAACAAGCAGCCCTGTATATCAAGCAGCCCTGTATATCAAGCCCTGTATAACAAGCAGCCCTGCATATCAAGCCCTGTATAACAAGCAGCCCTGCATATCAAGCCCTGTATATCAAGCCCTGTATAACAAGCCCTGTATAACAAGCAGCCCTGTATATCAAGCCCTGTATAACAAGCAGCCCTGTATATCAAGCCCTGTATAACACGCCCTGCATGTCAAGCCCTGTATAACAGGCAGCCCTGCATATCAAGCCCTGTATAACAAGCAGCCCTGTATAACAAGCAGCCCTGTATAACAAGCAGCCCTGTATAACAAGCAGCCCTGCATATCAAGCCCTGTATAACAAGCAGCCCTGTATATCAAGCCCTGTATAACAAGCAGCCCTGTATAACAAGCCCTGTATAACAAGCAGCCCTGTATATCAAGCAGCCCTGTATAACAAGCAGCCCTGTATAACAAGCCCTGTATAACAAGCAGCCCTGCATATCAAGCCCTGCATATCAAGCCCTGTATAACAAGCAGCCCTGTATATCAAGCCCTGTATAACAAGCAGCCCTGTATAACAAGCAGCCCTGTATATCAAGCCCTGTATAACAAGCAGCCCTGTATATCAAGCCCTGTATAACAAGCAGCCCTGCATATCAAGCCCTGTATAACAAGCAGCCCTGCATATCAAGCCCTGTATAACAAGCAGCCCTGTATAACAAGCAGCCCTGTATATCAAGCAGCCCTGTCTATCAAGCCCTGTATATCAAGCCCTGTATAACAAGCAGCCCTGTATAACAAGCAGCCCTGTATATCAAGCCCTGTATAACAAGCAGCCCTGTATATCAAGCCCTGTATAACAAGCAACCCTGTATAACAAGCAGCCCTGTATAACAAGCCCTGTATAACAAGCAGCCCTGTATAACAAGCAGCCCTGTATAACAAGCAGCCCTGTATAACAAGCAGCCCTGTATATCAAGCCCTGTACAACAAGCAGCCCTGTATATCAAGCCCTGTACAACAAGCAGCCCTGTATATCAAGCCCTGTATAACAAGGCCTGTATATCAAGCCCTGTATATCAAGGCCTGTATATCAAGCCCTGTATATCAAGCCCTGTATATCAAGCCCTGTATAACAAGCCCTGTATATCAA
>NW_025747390.1:57500-58523 GCF_021184085.1 Oncorhynchus gorbuscha | reverse complement strand
GGCCTGATTATATTTAATTTAATTTCAAGTCCAAAAATGGATGTAACAAACAGCGGACTGCCCCTTTACGTACATTACCCAATATCCACACACACTGCAGCACAAACAAGCAGTCTAATTGAATTTAGTTCTGAAATCTAAAACTACATCTCTCATTAATAACATAACTGCTACAAGCTCAGAGCAAAACAATTATAAATAATAATTTTTAAAATGATCTTGTACATTTGAATAATTATAAAAAATATATATATAATGTAAATTGTAAATAAATTTTTTAAAATATATATATAATGTAAATTGTAAATAATTATAAAAAAAATATATATATAATGTAAATTGTAAATACATTTAAAAAAATATTCTCCATGTGCTGTTTTTTAAATTGAAGATAAAGGATTTATAAACAAGACCCCTTCCTCTCTGGGCTCCACACATACCTCTTCCAACA
This sequence comes from Oncorhynchus gorbuscha, assembly GCF_021184085.1. Classification (NCBI taxonomy): domain Eukaryota; kingdom Metazoa; phylum Chordata; class Actinopteri; order Salmoniformes; family Salmonidae; genus Oncorhynchus; species Oncorhynchus gorbuscha. The sequence goes on along the minus strand of NW_025747390.1, from coordinate 58,072 downwards.
CGACCTCTAACCTCTGTCTCTCTGTTTAACCCTGTCGATAATTATAAACAAGACCCCTTACTCTCTGGGCTCCACACATACATCTTCCAACACGACCTCTAACCTCTGTCTCTCTGTTTAACCCTGTCGATAATTATAAACAAGACCCCTTACTCTCTGGGCTCCACACATACATCTTCCGACACGACCTTTAACCTCTGTCTCTCTGTTTAACCCTGTCGATAATTATAAACAAGACCCCTTACTCTCTGGGCTCCACACATACCTCTTCCAACACGACCTCTAACCTCTGTCTCTCTGTTTAACCCTGTCGATAATTATAAACAAGACCCCTTACTCTCTGGGCTCCACACATACCTCTTCCAACACGACCTCTAACCTCTGTCTCTCTGTTTAACCCTGTCGATAATTATAAACAAGACCCCTTACTCTCTGGGCTCCACACATACATCTACCAACACGACCTCTAACCTCTGTCTCTCTGTTTAACCCTGTCGATAATTATAAACAAGACCCCTTCCTCTCTGGGCTCCACACATACCTCTTCCAACACGACCTCTAACCTCTGTCTC
>NW_025747390.1:7500-47500 GCF_021184085.1 Oncorhynchus gorbuscha | reverse complement strand
ACCTGTCTCTCTAACCACTAGGCTACCTGCCTCTCTAACCACTAGGCTACCTGTCTCTCTAACCACTGGGCTACCTGCCTCTCTAACCACTAGGCTACCTGCCTCTCTAACCACTAGGCTACCTGCCTCATTAACCACTAGGCTACCTGTCTCTCTAACCACTAGGCTACCTGCCTCTCTAACCACTAGGCTACCTGTCTCTCTAACCACTAGGCTACCTGTCTCTCTAATCACTAGGCTACCTGTCTCTCTAACCACTAGGCTACCTGTCTCTCTAGTCACTAGGCTACCTGCCTCTCTAACCACTAGGCTACCTGCCTCTCTAACCACTAGGCTACCTGCCTCTCTAACCACTAGGCTACCTGTCTCTCTAACCACTAGACTACCTGTCTCTCTAACCACTAGGCTACCTGTCTCTTTAACCACTAGGCTACCTGCCTCTCTAACCACTAGGCTACCTGCCTCTCTAACCACTAGGCTACCTGTCTCTCTAACCACTAGGCTACCTGCTCTCACTTAACCACTAGGCTACCTGTCTCTCTAACCACTAGGCTACCTGTCTCTCTAACCACTAGGCTACCTGTCTCTCTAACCACTAGGCTACCTGTCTCTCTAACCACTAGGTTACCTGCCTCTAACCACTAGGCTACCTGTCTCTCTAACCACTAGGCTACCTGCCTCTCTAACCACTAGGCTACCTGTCTCTCTAACCACTAGGCTACCTGTCTCTAACCACTAGGCTACCTGTCTCTCTAACCACTAGGCTACCTGCCTCTCTAACCACTAGGCTACCTGCCTCTCTAACCACTAGAATACCTGCCTCTCTAACCACTAGGCTACCTGCCTCTCTAACCACTAGGCTACCTGCCTCTCTAACCACTAGGCTACCTGCCTCTAACCACTAGGCTACCTGCCTCTCTAACCACTAGGCTACCTGCCTTCTAACCACTAGGCTACCTGCCTCTAACCACTAGGCTACCTGCCTCTAACCACTAGGCTACCTGCCTCTCTAACCACTAGGCTACCTGCCATTCTAACCACTAGGCTACCTGCCTCTCTAACCACTAGGCTACCTGCCTCTCTAACCACTAGGTTACCTGCCCCTCTAACCACTAGGCTACCTGCCCTCTAACCACTAGTCTTACCTGCCTCTCTAACCACTAGGTTACCTGCCCTCTAACCACTAGGCTACCTGCCCTCTAACCACTAGGCTACCTGCTCCTAGGCTTACCTGTCTCTCTAACCACTAGGCTACCTGCCTCTCACTAACCACCAGGCTACCTGTCTCTCTAACCACCAGGCTACCTGTCTCTCTAACCACTAGGCTACCTGTCTCTCTAACCACTAGGCTACCTGTCTCTCTAACCACTAGGCTACCTGCCTCTCTAACCACTAGGCTACCTGTCTCTAACCACTGGGCTACCTGTCTCTAACCACTAGGCTACCTGCCTCTCTAACCACTAGGCTACCTGCCTCTTAACCACTAGGCTACCTGTCTCTCTAACCACTAGGCTACCTGCCTCTCTAACCACTAGGCTACCTGTCTCTCTAACCACTAGGCTACCTGTCTCTCTAATCACTAGGCTACCTGTCTCTCTAACCACTAGGCTACCTGTCTCTCTAGTCACTAGGCTACCTGCTCTCTAACCACTAGGCTACCTGTCTCTAACCACTAGGCTACCTGTCTCTCTAATCACTAGGCTACCTGTCTCTCTAACCACTAGGCTACCTGTCTCTCTAATCACTAGGCTACCTGCCTCTAACCACTAGGCTTACCTGCCTCTCTAACCACTAGACTACCTGTCTCTAACCACTAGACTACCTGTCTCTCTAACCACTAGGCTACCTGTCTCTCTAACCACTAGACTACCTGCCTCTCTAACCACTAGGCTACCTGTCTCTCTAACCACTAGGCTACCTGTCTCCTAACCACTAGGCTACCTGCCTCTCTAACCACTAGGCTACCTGCCTCTCTAACCACTAGACTACCTGTCTCTCTAACCACTAGGTTACCTCCTACTCTAACCACTAGCTATTTCATCAAAACCACTGGATTTTTTTTTTTTAAAACCACTAGGCTATTCCATTGTTATTCTGACACCGTTAATAAAGCATCTCAGAGCTGATCTGGCATCAGATCCCAACTGTCCATATAGTCTCATTCTGATCCTAGATCAACACTTACTCTAGCCATCTCATGGTCTATCCACACATTAATACCTGGAATGAGAATGAGATAGAGGGATATCCTGGTGTGTAAAAATAGGCAGTCTAGACAGCCGGCTATAAGATATTTCATTACTGAACGGGTAGAGCCTTTAAAGCTGTAGTATGTCCTTTATGAGGCAACCCCTCCAAACCCACGTAGAAATGTGAGTTATAGATCTGTCCGTCTCATTGAAAAACAAGTATAAGAAGTGGTAGATATGTTCTATGCGCGCTATTTCTATGCTTTCCTTCTTGCGCATTTTCCTTTGGGTTTTGGTACACCAGCTTCTAAACAGCTGAAAATACAATATTTTGGGGTTATTGAAATGATATCTCACGGTGGTTTAGCTGGTACGATGATCTCCACACTCTGGCTGCTTGTTTGGTCAGATAAATGTGAAATTTTGACGAACTGTTAGAATTTCAGCATCCAGGGAATGAGGGAATAATTTCTGCATATTGCACCTTTAACTCTCACTGGACGTCAGCACCTTTAATGAGCAATAAGGTGAGAGACAGCAGAAGATATTATTGAAATGTTCTGGAGACTATGGAGATTAGTTCTTCTATTTATATTAATCTGCTTCCTCTTTCTCCCTCTACCTCACCTGTTCTCCCTCTCTCTCTACCTCACCTGTTCTCCCTTTCTACTACCTCTACCTCACCTGTTTCTCCTTCTCTCCACCTCACCTGTTCTCCTCTACCTCACCTGTTCTCCCTCTACCTCACCTGTTCTCTTCTAACCACTAGACTACCTGTTCTCCTCTCTACCTCACCTTTTTCCTTCTCTCTACCTCACCTGTTCTCTACCTCTCTACCTCACCTTTCTCCCTCTAACTAGACTACCTCACCTGTTCTCCCACTCTCTACCACTAGTCTACCTGTTCTCCCGATCTCTCTCTACCTCACCTTTTTCCTTCTCTCTGGACCTCACTACCTGTTCTCACCACTTCTTCTACCTCACCTACCTTCTCCTTCCTCTTTTCTCCCTCTACCTCACCTGTTCTCCCTTCTCTCTACCTCACCTGTTCTCACTCTCTCTGACCTCACCTGTTCTCCCTCTCTCTACCTCACCTGTTCTCCCTCTCTCTACCTCACCTGTTCTCCTCTCTCTCTACCTCACCTTTTCTCCTTCTCTCTACCTCACCTGTTCTCCTTCTCTCTACCTCACCTGTTCTCCCTCTCTCTACCTCACCTGTTCTCCATCTCTCTCTACCTCACCTGTTCTCCCTCTCTCTACCTCACCTGTTCTCCTTCTCTCTACCTCACCTGTTCTCCCTCTCTCTCTACCTCACCTTTTCTCCTTCTCTCTACCTCACCTGTTCTCCCTCTCTCTCTACCTCACCTTTTCTCCTCTCTCTCTCTACCTCACCTGTTCTCCTCTCTCTACCTCACCTTTTCTCTCTCTCTCTCTCACCTCACCTCACCTTTTCCCTCTCTCTCTACCTCACCTTTTCTCCCCTACTCACTTTTCTCCCTCACTACTTTTCTCCTTCTACCTCTCCTCACCTTTTCTCTTGCTCTACCCCACCTGTTCTCCCTCTCTCTACCTCACCTTTTCTCCCTCTCTCTACCCCACCTTTTCTCCTTCCCTACCTCACCTTTTCTCCTCACCTCTCCTACCTCACCTGTTCTCCCTTGCTCTACCTCACCTGTTCTCCCTCTCTCTACCTCACCTTTTCTCCCTCTCTCTCTACCCCACCTCCTTTCTCCCTCTCCTCACCTTTTCTCCTTCTCTCTACCTCACCTTTTCTCCCTCTCTACCTCACCTTTTCTCTCCTCTCTCTACCACCTTTTCTCCCTCTCTCTCTACCTCACCTTTTCTCCCTCTCTCTACCTCACCTTTTCTCCCTCTCTCTACCCCACCTTTTTCCCTCACTACCTTTTCTCCCCCCCTCACTACCTTTTCTCCCTCGCTACCTTTTCTCCTCGCTACCTTTTCTCCCTTGCTCTACCCCACCTGTTCTCCCCTCGCTCTACCCCACCTTTTCTCCCTCACTCTACCCCACCTTTTCTCCCTCACTCTACCCCACCTTTTCTCCCTCTCTCTACCTCACCTGTTCTCCCTCGCTCTACCCCACCTTTTCTCCCTGCTCTACCCCACCTTTTCTCCCTCACTCTACCCCACCTTTTCTTCCTCTCTCTACCCCACCTTTTCTCCCTCTCTCTACCCCACCTTTTCTCCCTCTCTCTACCTCACCTTTTCTCCCTCTCTCTACCCCACATTTTCTCCCTTGCTCTACCCCACCTTTTCTCCCTCTCTCTACCCCACCTTTTCTCCCTCAACGTTTCTCCCTTTCTCTACCTCACATTTTCTCCCTCTCTCTACCTCACCTTTTCTCCCTCAATACCCCACCTTTTCTCCCCTCTCTCTCTCTCCCCTCCCTCTCTTTCCATCTCTCTCTCTCTCCCTATCCCCTTCTCTCCCCCTCCCTCTCCCTTTCTCCCTTTCCCTCTCTCTCCTTCTCTCCCGATCTCTTCTCTCTCCCCCTTTCTCCTTCTCTCTCTCTCTCTCCCCCCTCTCTCTTCTCTCCCTCCTTCTCTCTCTCCTCTCTCTCTCCGATCTCTCTCTCTCTCTCTCTCTCTCTCTCTCTCTCTCTCTCTCTCACTCTCTCTCAATCTCTTCTCTCTCTCTCTCCCCCTCACTCCTTCTCTCACAATCTCTTTCTTCTCTCTCTCTCTCGATCTCTTCTCTCTCCTTCTCCCGATCTCTTCTCTTTCTCTCCCTCCCTCTCTCTCCCTCCCTCCCTCCTTCTCCCTTCTCTCTCTCCCTTCTCTCCAAATCTCTTCTCCCTCCCTCTATCTTTCTCTCCCTCTCTCTCTTCTCTCTCTCTCTCCCCCTCTCCCTCTCTCTCCTTCTCTCCCAATCTCTTCTCTCTCTCCTTCTCTCCCTCTCTCTCTCCAATCCCTCTCCCTTCTCTCTCCCTCCCCTTTCTCTCCCAATCTCTTCTCTCCCCCTCTCCTTCTCTCCCCCTCTCCTTCTCTCTCCCTCCCCCTCTCTCTCTCCTGATCTCTTCTCTCCCTCTCTCTCCCGATCTCTTCTCTCTGTCTCCATGCATTTCTTTGACTTTTAGATTTGTTTGTTTTTGGTTCAAACAGACAAATGATGGAGGTAAAGTTAGAAAACCCAACTAGATAAAAGAGTTGCCGGTAGACCAGATGACAAGAAGTTCCTTGAGAGGGAGAAAGGGGGAGGGAGGAGGAGGGAGGGAGGGAGGGAGGGAGGGGGAGGGAGGGAGGGAGGGAGGGGGAGGGAGGGAGAGGAGGGAGGGAGGGAGGGAGGGAGGGAGAAAGTGAACATGGGTTGGAGAGATGGGGAGGTGAGACAGACAAATGTGAGAGTGTTTTGGAAAGTGGGAAAGGACAAAGAGAACAAGGAATGAGATTTGGTGGCAGTGATGGCAGAGGAGAGAAAGAGCTGTTGACTAGAAAACACTGACTGACTGGCTGACTGACTGGCTGACTGGCTGACTGGCTTATTGACTGACTGACTGACTGACTGACTGACTGACTGACTGACTGACTGACTGACTGGCTGATTGACTGGCTGATTGACTGACTGGCTGACTGGCTGACTGGCTGATTGACTGGCTTATTGACTGATTGACTGACTGACTGACTGGCTGACTGGCTGATTGACTGGCTGATTGACTGACTGGCTGACTGGCTTATTGACTGACTGATTGACTGATTGACTGACTGACTGACTGACTGGCTGACTGGCTGATTGACTGGCTGATTGACTGACTGGCTGACTGGCTGATTGACTGGCTGACTGGCTGATTGACTGGCTGATTGACTGGCTGACTGGCTGACTGGCTGATTGACTGGCTGACTGGCTGACTGATTGACTGGCTGACTGGCTGACTGACTGACTGGCTGACTGACTGACTGGCTGATTGACTGGCTGACTGGTTGATTGACTGGCTGACTGGTTGATTGACTGGCTGACTGGTTGATTGACTGGCTGACTGGCTGATTGACTGGCTGACTGACTGACTGATTGACTGGCTGATTGACTGGCTGACTGGCTGATTGACTGGCTGACTGGCTGATTGACTGGCTGACTGGTTGATTGACTGGCTGACTGGCTGACTGGCTGACTGGCTGACTGACTGACTGGCTGATTGACTGGCTGATTGACTGGCTGACTGGTTGATTGACTGGCTGACTGGTTGATTGACTGGCTGACTGGTTGATTGACTGGCTGACTGGCTGACTGACTGGCTGACTGGTTGATTGACTGATTGACTGGCTGACTGGCTGGCTGACTGGCTGACTGACTGGCTGACTGGCTGATTGACTGGCTGACTGACTGTGGCTGATTGACTGGCTGACTGGTTGATTGACTGACTGGCTGACTGGCTTGATTGACTGACTGATTGGCTGACTGGTTGATTGACTGGCTGACTGGCTGACTGGCTGACTGACTGACTGACTGGCTGGCTGATTGACTGGCTGACTGGCTGATTGACTGGCTGACTGGCTGACTGGCTGGCTGACTGGCTGGCTGGCTGACTGGCTGACTGACTGACTGGCTGATTGACTGGCTGACTGGCTGACTGGCTGACTGATTGACTGGCTGACTGGCTGACTGACTGATTGACTGACTGACTGACTGGCTGACTGGCTGATTGACTGACTGGCTGATTGACTGGCTGACTGGTTGATTGACTGGCTGACTGGTTGATTGACTGGCCAACTGGTTGATTGACTGGCTGACTGGCTGATTGACTGGCTGACTGACTGATTGACTGGCTGACTGGCTGGCTGACTGGCTGACTGACTGGCTGACTGGCTGATTGACTGGCTGACTGGTTGATTGACTGGCTGACTGGTTGATTGACTGGCCAACTGGTTGATTGACTGGCTGACTGGCTGACTGGTGGACTGATTGACTGGCTGACTGGTTGGCTGCTGACTGGCTGACTGGCTGACTGGCTGATTGACTGGCTGACTGGCTGATTGACTGGCTGACTGGCTGACTGGCTGGCTGACTGGCTGGCTGACTGACTGGCTGGCTGACTGACTGGCTGACTGGCTGATTGACTGGCTGACTGGTTGATTGACTGGCTGACTGGTTGATTGACTGGCCAACTGGTTGATTGACTGGCTGACTGGCTGACTGACTGGCTGATTGACTGGCTGACTGGCTGACTGACTGGCTGACTGACTGGCTGACTGACTGGCTGACTGGCTGGCTGACTGGGCTGACTGGCTGACTGACTGGCTGACTGGCTGACTGGCTGGCTGACTGACTGACTGGCTGACTGACTGGCTGACTGACTGACTGACTGACTGACTGGCTGACTGACTGGCTGACTGACTGACTGGCTGACTGGCTGGCTGACTGGCTGATTGACTGGCTGAACTGGCTGACTGACTGGCTGACTGGCTGATTGACTGGCTGACTGGCTGGCTGACTGGCTGACTGGTTGACTGGCTGACTGGCTGGCTGACTGACTGACTGGCTGACTGGCTGATTGACTGGCTGACTGGCTGACTGACTGGCTGATTGACTGGCTGACTGGTTGATTGACTGGCTGACTGGTTGATTGACTGGCTGACTGGTTGATTGACTGGCTGACTGGCTGATTGACTGGCTGACTGGTTGATTGACTGGCCAACTGGTTGATTGACTGGCTGACTGGCTGACTGACTGGCTGACTGGCTGATTGACTGGCTGACTGGCTGATTGACTGGCTGACTGGTTGATTGACTGACTGGCTGGCTGACTGGTGACTGACTGGCTAGAAGTGGCTGATGAACAGGCTGATTGACTGGTTTAGATTGACTGGGTCACAAAATGTTATCTGTGTCCCAATTGGCACACTATTCCCTGATTGACTGCACACTCCCACACTCCAGTGTGGTATGTCAGAGGGGTTATTCCATCCTTCGTAGTGCAGTGATACAGTATCAATTAGGCCAACTGGTCATTTACTGGATGTTCTTTGATTTTTTACTATTTTCTGACATTGCTGATTAGGTCAACATGGCTGACTGGTTGATTGACAGGCTGACTGGTTGATTGACTGGCTGACTGGACATAGTCATGGTAGAAGTAGTTGTGTCTAACAGGTACATGCAGTAGTCTGTCTAGAGGATAGAACATGCAGTAGTCTGTCTAGAATTGGTCACATGCAGTAGTCTGTCTATATACACAGGTCAACATGCAGTGTGGTATGTCTAGGGATACAGGTCAACATGCAGTAGTCTGTCTAGTGATACAGTATCAATTAGGACTACACCTACAACATGCAGTAGTTTCTAGAGGATACATTGTCAACATGATAGTCTGTCTAGAGGACATCAAAATGCTATGTCTAAGGATACAGGTCAACATGCAGTAGTCTGTCTAGAGGATACAGGTCAACATGCAGTAGTCTGTCTAGAGGATACAGGTCAACATGCAGTAGTCTGTCTAGAGGATACAGGTCAACATGCAGTAGTCTGTCTAGAGTAACCAAAAACAAAATATATTTTATATATTTCAAAGTAGCCACCCTTTTCCTTGATGATAGCTTTTCACACTCTTGGCATTCTCTCAGAATCATGAGAAATGCTTTTTCAATCTGTTTTGAAGGAGTTCCCACATATGCTGAGCGCTTGTTGGCTGCTTTCCTTCACTCTGCGGTCCAACTCATCCAAAACCATCTCAATTGGGTTAAGTTGGGTGATTGTGGAGGTCAGGTCATCTGATGCAGCACTCCATCACTCTCCTTCTTGGTCAAATAGCCCTTACGCAGCCTGGAGGTGTGTTGGGTCATTGTCCTGATGATGATAGTCCCACTAAGCACAAACCAGATGGGATGGCGTATCATTGCACAACGCTGTGGTAGCCATACTGGTTAAGTGTCCATTAAAATCTAAATAAATCACCCCCACAAAATCACACCTCCTCCTCCATGCTTCACGTTGGGAACCACACATGCGGAGATCATCCGTTCACCTACTCTGTGTCTCACAAAGACACGTCGGTTGGAACCCAAAATCTCAAATTTGGACTCATCAGACCAAAGGACAGATTTTTACCAGTCTAATGTCCATTGTTCATATTTCTTGGCCCAAGCAAAACTCTTCTTATTGGTGTCTTTTAGTAGTGGTTTCTTGGGCATCCTCTTTCCTCCTCCGCTTACGCTCTTCCTCCTCTGCCTCCTCTCTTCCTCCTCCTCCTCCTCCACTTCCTCTCCTTATCTCTGCCCCCTCTCTTCCTCTCCTCTCGACCTCTGCCTCCTCCTCTCCTCTCCTCCTCCTCCTCTTCTCTTCTCCTCCACCTCCCCTTCCTCTCCTCCACCTCCTCTGCCTCCTCTCGGCCACCTCTGCCTCCTCTCTTCCTCCTCCTCCACTTCCTCTCCTCCGTCTCCTCGCTTCCTCCTCCGCTTCCTCTCCTCTCTTCCTCTCTGCCTCCTCTCTTCCTCTCCTCCTCTCCTCTCTTCCTCCACCGCTTTCTCTCTTCCTCTCTGCCTCCTCTCTTCCTCTCCTCCTCTCCTCTCTTCCTCCTCCGCTTCCTCTCCTCTCTTCCTCCTCTCTGCCTCCTCTCTTCCTCTCCTCCTCCACCGCTTTCTCTCTTCCTCTCTGCCTCCTCTCTTCCTCTGCCTCCTCTCCTCTGCCTCCACCTCCGCCCCCTCTATTCCTCCTCCACTTCTTCTCCTCCTCACAGTAAACAAACACACAGTAGCTTGATAGAGAACCCTGGGTCAAGCCCTGTCAGAGGCTGGGTCAGGGAGAATGAGGACCCTGGGTCAAGCCCAGTCAGAGCCTTGGTCAGGGAGAATGAGGACCCTGGGTCAAGCCCAGTCAGAGGCTGGGTCAGGAGAATGAGGACCCTGGGTCAAGCCCAGTCAGAGGCTGGATCAGGGAGATGGGGAGGACCCTGGGTCAAGCCCAGTCAGAGGCTGGGTCAGGGAGATGGAGGACCATGGGCCAAGCCAAGTCAGAGGCTGGATCAGGGAGATGGGGAGGACCATGGGTCAAGCCCAGTCAGAGGCTGGGTCAGGGAGATGGAGGACCATGGGCCAAGCCCAGTCAGAGGCTGGGTCAGGGAGATGGGGAGGACCCTGGGTTAAGCCCAGTCAGAGGCTGGATCAGGGAGATGGGGAGGCCCCTGGGTCAAGCCCGGTCAGAGGCTGGGTCAGGGAGATGGAGGACCATGGGCCAAGCCCAGTCAGAGGCTGGGTCAGGGAGATGGGGAGGACCCTGGGTCAAACCCAGTCAGAGGCTGGGTCAGGGAGATGGGGAGGACCTGGGTCAAGCCCAGTCAGAGGCTGGATCAGGGAGATGGGGAGGACCCTGGGTCAAACCCAGTCAGAGGCTGGGTCAGGGAGATGGGGAGGATCCTGGGTTAAGCCCAGTCAGAGGCTGGATCAGGGAGATGGGGAGGACCCTGGGTCAAGCCCAGTCAGAGGCTGGATCAGGGAGATGGAGGACCCTGGGGCAAGCCCAGTCAGAGGCTGGGTCAAGCAGATGGAGGACCCTGGGGCAAGCCCAGTCAGAGGCTGGGTCAGGGAGATGGAGGACCCTGGGTCAGGGAGATGGAGGACCCTGGATCAGGGAGATGGGGAGGACCCTGGGTCAAACCCAGTCAGAGGCTGGGTCAGGGAGATGGAGGACCATGGGCCAAGCCCAGTCAGAGGCTGGATCAGGGAGATGGACACTGGGTCAAGCCCAGTCAGAGGCTGGATCAGGGAGATGGAGGACCCTGGGTCAAACCCAGTCAGAGGCTGGGTCAGGGAGATGGGGAGGATCCTGGGTTAAGCCCAGTCAGAGGCTGGATCAGGGAGATGGGGAGGACCCTGGGTCAAGCCCAGTCAGAGGCTGGATCAGGGAGATGGAGGACCCTGGGGCAAGCCCAGTCAGAGGCTGGGTCAAGCAGATGGAGGACCCTGGGGCAAGCCCAGTCAGAGGCTGGGTCAGGGAGATGGAGGACCCTGGGTCAGGGAGATGGAGGACCCTGGATCAGGGAGATGGAGGACCCAGGATCAGGGAGATGGAGGACCCTGGGTCAAGCCCAGTCAGAGGCTGGGTCAGGGAGATGGAGGACCCTGGGTCAAGCCCAGTCAGAGGCTGGGTCAGGGAGATGGAGGACCCTGGGTCAAGCCCAGTCAGAGGCTGGGTCAGGGAGATGGAGGACCCTGGGGCAAGCCCAGTCAGAGGCTGGGTCAGGGAGATGAAGGACCCTGGGTCAAGCCCAGTCAGAGGCTGGGTCAAGGAGATGGAGGACCCTGGGGCAAGCCAAGTCAGATGCAGTAGTCTGTCTAGAGGATACAGGTCAACATGCAGTAGTCTGTCTAGAGGATACAGGTCAACATGCAGTAGTCTGTCTAGAGGATACAGGTCAACATGCAGTTGTCTGTCTGGAGGATACAGGTCAACATGCAGTAGTCTGTCTGGAGGATACAGGTCAGAGCAGGTCAACAGTAGTCTGTCTAGAGGACATTGCAATAGTCTGTCTAGAGGATACAGGTCAACATGCAGTAGTCTGTCTAGAGGATACAGGTCAACATGCAGTAGTCTGTCTAGAGGACACAGGTCAACATGCAGTAGTCTGTCTAGAGGATACACAGGTCAACATGCAGTAGTCTGTCTAGAGGATACAGGTCAACATGCAGTAGTCTGTCTAGAGGATACAGGTCAACATGCAGTAGTCTGTCTAGAGGATACAGGTCTACATGCAGTTGTCTGTCTGGAGGATACAGGTCAACATGCAGTAGTCTGTCTAGAGGATACAGGTCAACATGCAGTAGTCTGTCTAGAGGACACAGGTCAACATGCAGTAGTCTGTCTAGAGGATACAGGTCAACATGCAGTAGTCTGTCTAGAGGACACAGGTCAACATGCAGTAGTCTGTCTAGAGGATACACAGGTCAACATGCAGTAGTCTGTCTAGAGGACACAGGTCAACATGCAGTAGTCTGTCTAGAGGACACAGGTCAACATGCAGTAGTCTGTCTAGAGGACACAGGTCAACATGCAGTAGTCTGTCTAGAGGACACAGGTCAACATGCAGTAGTCTGTCTAGAGGACACAGGTCAACATGCAGTAGTCTGTCTGGAGGAAAGTGGAAAAGAACAGAATGTTCTGAGCTCTAATGTTATCCCCTTCTGCCCCTCCTCTTGCCTCTCTTCCTCCTTCACTTCCACTCTCCTCTTCCTCCTTCTCCTCTTTTCCTCCTCTGCTTCTGCTCTTCCTCCTCTAACTCCTCGCAGTAAACAAACACACAGCAGCTTGACTGTCGGTCCTGGCTGATTGTCCTTGGGTCATGGTTTAATACTGGATCCTGGCCTGTCAGTCCTGGCTGATTGTCCTTGGGTCATGGTTTAATACTGGATCCTGGCCTGTCAGTCCTGGCTGATTGTCCTTGGGTCATGGTTTAATACTGGATCCTGGCCTGTCAGTCCTGGCTGATTGTCCTTGGGTCATGGTTTAATACTGGATCCTGGCCTGTCAGTCCTGGCTGATTGTCCTTGGGTCATGGTTTAATACTGGATCCTGGCCTGTCAGTCCTGGCTGATTGTCCTTGGGTCATGGTTTAATACTGGATCCTGGCCTGTCAGTCCTGGCTGATTACACTTGGGTCATGGTTTAATACTGGATCCTGGCCTGTCAGTCCTGGCTGATTGTCCTTGGGTCATGGTTTAATACTGGATCCTGGCCTGTCAGTCCTGGCTGATTGTCCTTGGGTCATGGTTTAATACTGGATCCTGGCCTGTCAGTCCTGGCTGATTGTCCTTGGGTCATGGTTTAATACTGGATCCTGGCCTGTCAGTCCTGGCTGATTGTCCTTGGGTCATGGTTTAATACTGGATCCTGGCCTGTCAGTCCTGGCTGATTGTCCTTGGGTCATGGTTTAATACTGGATCCTGGCCTGTCAGTCCTGGCTGATTGTCCTTGGGTCATGGTTTAATACTGGATCCTGGCCTGTCAGTCCTGGCTGATTGTCCTTGGGTCATGGTTTAATACTGGATCCTGGCCTGGGAAAACTGTTCTGGTGTTTACTTGTGGGTCATGGAATCCTGGATCCTGGCCTGTCAGTTGGCTGATTGTCCTGGGTCATGGTTTAAGTACTATATCCTGGAGCCTGCTGAGGGGAGGACTGGCTGATAATAGTGTCCTGGGATGGTTTAATGGAATGGATCCTGGAAACCTGTTTTCCTGGCTGATTGTCCACGGGCCATGTCTTCCCAATACTGGATCCTGCCACCAACCTGGCTGATTGTCCTATAAAGGGTCATGGTTTAATTTGAGATCCTGGCCCTTTATGAAACACAAGGGTGATGTTTACATGTGGATCAGCTAGAGGTCCCAAATGGCACCCTAGGCCTAATACTCTGGTCAGAAGTAAAGTACTATATCAGTGGAGGCTGCTGAGGGGAGGACGGCTCATAATAGTGTCTGGGAGAGAATGGAATGGCATCACACAGCTAGAAACCATGTGTTTTATAGCATTACCAGGAGCCTGTCTTCCCACAACTAAGATGCCACCAACCTCCTGTGCTATAAAGGGAACATGGTGCCATTTGAGATGCTAGGTGCTTTATGAAACACAAGGGTGATGAAACATACAGCTAGAGGTAGTAAACTAGGGAGAGGAGGCTGTGTTGGAGCACAAGGGTGATTTAACACACAGCTAGAGGTAGTAAACTAGGGAAAGGAGGCTGTGTTGGAGCACAAGGTTGATTAAACACACAGCTAGAGGTAGTAAACTAGGGGGAGAGGAGGCTGTGTTGGAGCACAAGGGTGATTTAACACACAGCTAGAGGTAGTAAACTAGGGAAAGGAGGCTGTGTTGGAGCACAAGGGTGATGAAACACACAGCTAGAGGTAGTTAACCAGAGGGAGAGGAGGCTGTGTTGGAGCACAAGGGTGATGAAACACACAGGTAGAGGTAGTAAACTAGGGAGAGGAGGCTGTGTTGGAGCACAAGGGTGATTAAACACACAGGTAGAGGTGGTAAACCAGAGGGAGAGGAGGCTGTGTTGGAGCACAAGGGTGATGAAACATACAGCTAGAGGTAGTAAACTAGGGAAAGGAGGCTGTGTTGGAGCACAAGGTTGATTAAACACACAGCTAGAGGTAGTAAACTAGGGGGAGAGGAGGCTGTGTTGGATCACAAGGGTGATGAAACACACAGCTAGAGGTAGTAAACTAGGGAGAGGAGGCTGTGTTGGAGCACAAGGGTGATGAAACACACAGCTAGAGGTAGTAAACTAGGGAGAGGAGGCTGTGTTGGATCACAAGGGTGATGAAACACACAGCTAGAGGTAGTAAACTAGGGAGAGGAGGCTGTGTACCCAATAGAGTAGGGTTTCCCCACTGGGTGCACGTTTAGTTTTTTTCCCAGCACTACACAGCTTATTCAAACCATTAAAGCTTGATGTGAGTTGGTTATTTGAATCAGTTGTGTATTGCTGGGGAAAACCCCCAAAACGAGCACCAAGGAGGGGACCCAAGGACCGAGTTCAGAAACCCTGCGATAGAGGACTAATGCCTTGATCACACTGAGAGCATATTAGTACGAAGCATCATCTGGATATGTGTGCAACAAAAGTTCAACATTCACCTTCTGCTACCATTTCTGTCAAGCCGTCAACGCCTACGTCACCGTGCGCGCAACAAAGAACGCACTGCAAGGCAAACGCAACGTTCCATTGGACACGAAGGTACTTACAGTGTACTAAAACATGCCTAACACTGTCGGTGTGATCAAGGCGGAAGCAAATTCAACTAAAACCCATGCAGTATTTATTTTTAGGGATTTTAAAATGTAATTGTATTCCTTGACTTTTCACAAGTACCACGATATGCGTTGTATATGGTTGCCAGTGTAAAGAGAGTAAATGCTACTTTCAGAATATTTTTTTCTTTCAGAATCAGAAGTGGTTACAGAACCTCTGTACTAAGTGACAACCAAACCTGCTTGGCAGGCCTTTCTGTTATTATGAAAGGAAAGGAGAAGCGGAGTCCCAAGTTACGAAAGAGTCCTTTTTCTGAAGCTGGAGACATTAGGTGTCGCCTTTTGCCCAATCTCATACGGCTCAAGACTACCAAAGAGAAGTTAACATCGTTTTTGAATATCTTTTAACTGGTAATTTGATTTGCGACATGTACGTACACAGGGAGATGAACAGTGATTACCCCACAGGTGGGCAAAGCCCCGGTGAAAAAGAGACGGAACCACCACCTGCAAACGCTGCAATCGCCATGTATCATCAAAGTCCTGCGGCGTCACGACTGTCAAGTAGTTTACTGACGCTGCCTAAAGAGTTACCGGCTTTCTGTGCGTCCAACCACGGCATGCTCGTGATGAACCCGGAGTTGCTGAATTCACGTGCCGGTTCTCCTTATTATTCGGAGACACACATCGATAATCTTAACAATAAACGGAAGAAACCTGCGATCAAAACAAGGCAGGAACGCTTCGCAGGTTCCGGAACCGGTGAGTTGGTTTTGTAACAATGTTACAGCACAATCACTCAACGAGTCAGATAAATGGTGTCTCTACTTTTATCGATCCAAGACTTAAGGCTAAAATTTGAAATGTTCTCTTACTGATTTAAAGATGGGCATCTTGTAAAGATGTAACTTAGATATCGTAGCAAATTCGGGGGGGGTGGCCCCGATTGGGACTCGAAATCTGGTCAAATCAAAACCCGTTACGTAAAGAGGTCCAAACCTCTTGACGAGGTCGTTAAGTGTTGGGTTCATGTCACTACAATATAGTTAATTGCGCTGTTGAGAGAAGCGAAGCTGGTAACATTTCTTTGGTCTGACACTACTCTAAAAGCATCATTAGAAAATGCAACAAAGTTATGATTCATGTCCAGTGGTATTGTATCCGGGGTAATCTCGTTTAAACTATAAGAGTATTATATATACATAAATGCCTCCATGTATGCAAGCATGTTTGTTCCACAAATTCCAAACGTCATTCCAATCATTTAACCCCCAAAGCGCTTGCATCACTTCAAAGGCTCTCCTCCGCCTTTCACACGGCAACTGCAGGCTTTTGCTCCAGCCCTACTCTAACACCAGGAGCTGGGTTCATAAATATGGGTCAGGTATGTTAGAGAAGGAGAAACAGCAGACATCCATCCAGCACAGCCTCTGATTTGAAAAGGCTACTCCTGGTTCTCTATCTCACCTTTGCGTGTGGAGGCTTTTGCTCTGGCCCTGCGCCAACATTCCTGAACGGTCATTTACAGAGCTGCTGTTTCTCCCGTTCACCACTAGGTGGCAGTAGAACCCATGTTTTCACACTGACTCATTCCAATGACCTTGTAGTGCAGCTGTTGAAAAGCACAGCGCTACCACGCTTCTCCACACGGTTACACACACATACTGGACACACACAGCACGGTAGGAGTAAGAAACGCACACACAGTGAATCTGCTGAGGATACGATCGCTCCAGTCTGGTAAGTTAACGTTTTCAGCAGTAGCCTGT
Organism: Oncorhynchus gorbuscha; assembly: GCF_021184085.1. Lineage (NCBI taxonomy): Eukaryota > Metazoa > Chordata > Actinopteri > Salmoniformes > Salmonidae > Oncorhynchus > Oncorhynchus gorbuscha. Next base: position 30,847 of record NW_025747390.1, on the reverse strand, counting down.
CTACCAGGATTCTAACCATGTTTTAAAGAACGTTTTCAACAGTAGCCTGTCTACCAGGATTCTAACCATGTTTTAAAGAACGTTTCAACAGTAGCCTGTCTACCAGGATTCTAACCATGTTTTAAAGAACGTTTTCAACAGTAGCCTGTCTACCAGGTTTTAAAGATTCTAACCATGTTTTAAAGAACGTTTTCAACAGTAGCCTGTCTACCAGGATTCTAACCATGTTTTAAAGAACGTTTTCAACAGTAGCCTGTCTACCAGGATTCTAACCATGTTTTAAAGAACGTTTTCAACAGTAGCCTGTCTACCAGGATTCTAACCATGTTTTAATGTTGAACCTCTTCTACTGTTGGTCCGTTGCTCAACTCTCTTTCATTTTCTCGATCTTTTTCATGGCTCTGGAACAGTTATGTAATAACACCCTACTCTCAAGCAAACTGTTTTATTCTCTCTCTCTCTCTCTCTCTCTGGGGCTTGTGGGTAAGATTGTTGTATGTTGTTTGATGTACAGTGGTTTGTCAAAGTATTCACCCCCCTTGACATTTTTAATATTTTGTTGCCTTATAACCTGGAATTAAAATAGGTTTTGGGGGAGGGTTGTAAAATCACACAACATGCCTACCACTTTGATGATGCAAAATATTTTTTTGTGAAAGAAATAAGACAAAAACTGAACTGGAGCGTGCCTCCCCCAAAGTCAATACTCTGTTTAGCCTCCTTTTCCAGCTGACAGTCTCTTAGGGTTTGTCTCTATAAGCTTGGCACATCGAGCCACTGGGGTTTCTGTCCATTCTTCAAGGAAAAACTGCTCCAGCTCCTTCAAGTTGGATGGGTTCCGCTCGTGTACAACAATCTTTAAGTCATACCACAGATTCTCAATTGGATTAACCTCTCTGAACCATCCATCCCGGATCAGGGATCATTGTCATCAGCAACGCTGAATAGCATAGCGCCACAGTCAAATAATATTACTAGAAAATATTCATGAAATCACAAGTGCAATATTGCAAAACACAGCTTAGCCTTTTGTTAATCCACCTGTCGTCTCAGATTTTGAAGTGATGCTTTACAGCGAAAGCAATACAAGCGTTTGTGTAAGTTTATCGATCGCTCAACAAAACAATAAGTACACTTAGCATCAGGTAACTTGGTCACAAATCAGAAAAGCAGAAATTAAATTAATCGTTTTCCTTTGATGCTCTTCGGATGTTTTCACTCACGAGACTCCCAGTTAGAAAACAAATGTTTTGTTCCATAAAGATATTTTTTATATCCAAATACCTCTGTTAGTTTGGTGCGTTATCCCAGGAATCCACCGGAAAGAGCGGTCACGACAACGCAGACGAATTCCAAATTATATCCATAATGTCCTCAAACATGTCAAACGTTTTTATAATCAATCCTCGGGGTGTTTTTCAAATATCTATTCGATAATATATCAACCGGGACAGTTGGCTTTTCACTAGGACCGGGAGTAACAATGGCCGCCTTTCTCTTTTGCGCACAACTCTGAGAGCCCCCACCTATCCACTAACGCAATGTGGTCGTTCACTCTCATTCTTCAAAATAAAAGCCTGAAACTATGTCTACAGGCTGTTGACACCTTAGGGAAGCCATAGAATCTGGTTGATATCCCTTTAAATTGGCAATAGGGATGCATAACAACAGAGGTTTCAAAAACAGGGACACTTCCTGATTGGATTTTCCTCAGGTTTTAGCCTGCAATATCAGTTCTGTTTAACTCAGACAAAATGTTGACAGTTTTGGTGACTTTAGAGTGTTTTCTATCCTAATCTGTCAATTATATGCATATTCTAACATCTGGTCCTGAGAAATAGGCCGTTTACTTTGGGAACGTTATTTTTCCAAACATAAAAATAAATTCAAACTGCACTGGGCCTTTAACAAACTGCACTGGGCCTTTAACAAACTGCACTGGGCCCCTGCACTGGGCCTTTGACAAACTGCACTTACAACACTGGGCCTTTGACTGCAGCTTCAAACTGCAAAACTGCACTGGGCCTTTAACAAACTGCACTGGGGCCTTTGACAAACTGCACTGGGGCCTTTGACAAACTGCACTGGGGCCTTTGACAAACTGCACTGGGGCCTTTGACAAACTGCACTGGGGCCTTTGACAAACTGCACTGGGGCCTTTGACAAACTGCACTGGGGCCTTTGACAAACTGCACTGGGGCCTTTGACAAACTGCACTGGGGCCTTTGACAAACTGCACTGGGGCCTTTGACAAACTGCACTGGGGCCTTTGACAAACTGCACTGGGGCCTTTGACAAACTGCACACAAACTGCACTGGGGCCTTTGACAAACTGCACTGGGGCCTTTGACAAACTGCACTGGGGCCTTTGACAAACTGCACTGGGGCCTTTGACAAACTGCACTGGGGCCTTCGACAAACTGCACTGGGGCCTTTGACAAACTGCACTGGGGCCTTTGACAAACTTGTTGCCCTACACCTTCCTTCACCATGCTCCTACACTTTCCTAAGAAGTGTAGGCCTGCGTGTTGCTACCAGACTCCTGCGTGTTGCTACCAGACTCCTGCGTGTTGCTACCAGACTCCTGCGTGTTGCTACCAGACTCCTGCGTGTTGCTACCAGACTCCTGCGTGTTGCTACCAGACTCCTGCGTGTTGCTACCAGACTCCTGCGTGTTGCTACCAGACTCCTGCGTGTTGCTACCAGACTCCTGCGTGTTGCTACCAGACTCCTGCGTGTTGCTACCAGACTCCTGCGTGTTGCTACCAGACTCCTGCGTGTTGCTACCAGACTCCTGCGTGTTGCTACCAGACTCCTGCGTGCGTGTTGCTACCAGACTCCTGCGTGTTGCTACCAGACTCCTGCGTGCTACCAGTGTTTGCTACCAGACTCCTGACGTGTTGCTACCAGACTCCTGCGTGTTGCTACCAGACTCCTGCTGTTGCGACTCCTGCGTGTTGCTACCAGACTCTTTCAGACCTGTGTCTGTTCATGGCAGAACTGACATACCCCTTGGGGTGGTTTCCTGGATAGTGATTAGGCGTTGGATTAAAAAGCAAGCTCATTAGAGAATCCCAATTGAAAGTGCTTTTTAGTCCAGGACTAGGCTTTATCAGTGTCCTGGAAACCGCCACATTTAATTTAGTTTTCTAGAGATGGATAGATGGAACCCATTAGTGGCAACACTGTTGTAGGCTCTGCCCCTTTATGGTGCGGCCGACCTAACTAACTTACTTCATCATTTTAGCCACGAGATTGTAGAATGGTGGTGTGTGTTTGATTTCAGAAGACATTCCCAGCGGGGTTCTATTCTGGAGTTCTACAGACGGAGCCGGAATGTTTTGTAGACAATGGATGGAACAGCTTAGACGTCCTTCTTAAAATGGCATCCCGTTCTCTGTAGGGATGAGACCTGGTGTGAGATGGATGGACCTGCTACGACCTCGAGGTTGTATGATTGTAGAGTGGCTTTGGGAACTGTTGAGTATCTCACATCACGTGTCATTACAAAAAACATTGAGTTCTGTGTGGGCAGTCAAGCAGTATCAGTGTTAACCATCATTTATATAGCCAGCCAATGTGGTCCTAAGGGTCTAGTCTAGCTATATCTAGGGCCTAGTGGAATAGATGGGTCTAGTCTAGTGGTATAGATGGGTCTAGTCTAGTTATATCTAGGGCCTAGTGGAATAGATGGGTCTAGTCTAGCTGTATCTAGGGTCTAGTGTGGTATAGATGGGTCTAGTCTAGTCTATATCTAGGGCCTAGTGGAATAGATGGGTCTAGTCTAGCTGTATCTATGGGCCTAGTGGAATATATGGGTCTAGTCTAGTGGTATAGATGGGTCTAGTCTAGTGGTATAGATGGGTCTAGTCTAGTGGTATAGATGGGTCTAGTGGTGTAGTCTAGCTATATCTAGGGTCTAGTGGAATAGATGGGTCTAGTCTAGTGGTATAGATGGGTCTAGTCTAGTTATATCTAGGGCCTAGTGGAATAGATGGGTCTAGTCTAGCTATATCTAGGGTCTAGTGGAATAGATGGGTCTAGTCTAGCTGTATCTAGGGTCTAGTGGTATAGATGGGTCTAGTCTAGCTATATCTAGGGTCTAGTGGAATAGATGGGTCTAGTCTAGCTGTATCTAGGGTCTAGTGGTATAGATGGGTCTAGTCTAGTTATATCTGGGCCTAGTGGAATAGATGGGTCTAGTCTATGTATCTAGGGCCTAGTGGAATAGATGGGTCTAGTCTAGCTGGTATCTAGGGCCTGTGGAATAGATGGGTCTAGTCTAGCTGTATCTAGGGTCTAGTGGTATAGATGGGTCTAGTCTAGCTATATCTAGGGTCTAGTGGTATAGATGGGTCTAGTCTAGTGGTATAGATGGGTCTGGTGTAGTCTAGTTATATCTAGGGCCTAGTGGAATAGATGGGTCTAGTCTAGTGGTATAGATGGGTCTAGTCTAGTGGTATAGATATCTAGGGCTAGTGGTATAGATGGGTCTAGTCTAGTGGTATAGATGGGTCTAGGGTCTAGTGGAATAGATGGGTCTAGTGGTGTAGTCTAGCTATATCTAGGGCCTAGTGGAATAGATGGGTCTAGTCTAGTGGTATAGATGGGTCTAGTCTAGTGGTATAGATGGGTCTAGTGGAATGATGGTCTAGCTAGTATATCTAGGGTCTAGTGGAATAGATGGGTCTAGTCTAGTGGTATAGATGGGTCTAGTCTAGTGGTATAGATGGGTCTAGTGGTGTAGTCTAGCTATATCTAGGGTCTAGTGGAATAGATGGGTCTAGTCTAGCTATATCTAGGGTCTAGTGGTATAGATGGGTCTAGTCTAGTGGTATAGATGGGTCTAGTGGTGTAGTCTAGCTATATCTAGGGCCTAGTGGAATAGATGGGTCTAGTCTAGCTATATCTAGGGTCTAGTGGTATAGATGGGTCTAGTCTAGTGGTATAGATGGGTCTAGTGGTGTAGTCTAGTTATATCTAGGGCCTAGTGGTATAGATGGGTCTAGTCTAGTGGTATAGATGGGTCTAGTGGTGTAGTCTAGCTATATCTAGGGCCTAGTGGAATAGATGGGTCTAGTCTAGCTATATCTAGGGTCTAGTGGTATAGATGGGTCTAGTCTAGTGGTATAGATGGGTCTAGTGGTGTAGTCTAGTTATATCTAGGGCCTAGTGGTATAGATGGGTCTAGTCTAGTGGTATAGATGGGTCTAGTGGTGTAGTCTAGTTATATCTAGGGCCTAGTGGTATAGATGGGTCTAGTCTAGCTATATCTAGGGTCTAGTGGTATAGATGGGTCTAGTCTAGCTATATCTAGGGTCTAGTGGTATAGATGAGTCTAGTCTAGCTATATCTAGGGTCTAGTGGTATAGATGGGTCTAGTCTAGTGGTATAGATGGGTCTAGTGATGTAGTCTAGCTATCTAGGTCTAGTGGTCTAGTCTAGTGGTATAGATGGGTCTAGTCTAGTGGTATAGATGGGTCTAGTCTAGTGGTATAGATGGGTCTAGTCTAGGGTGGGTATAGATGGGTCTAGTCTAGTGGTATAGATGGGTCTAGTCTAGTGGTATAGATGGGTCTAGTGATGTAGTCTAGCTATATCTAGGTCCTAGTGGTATAGATGGGTCTAGTCTAGCTATATCTAGGTCTAGTGGTATAGATGGGTCTAGTCTAGCTATATCTAGGGTCTAGTGGTATAGATGAGTCTAGTCTAGCTATATCTAGGGTCTAGTGGTATAGATGGGTCTAGTCTAGCTATATCTAGGGTCTAGTGGTATAGATGGGTCTAGTCTAGCTATATCTAGGGTCTAGTGGTATAGATGGGTCTAGTCTAGCTATATCTAGGTCCTAGTGGCATAGATGGGTCTAGTCTAGTGGTATAGATGGGTCTAGTCTAGCTATATCTAGGTCCTAGTGGTATAGATGGGTCTAGTCTAGCTATATCTAGGTCCTAGTGGTATAGATGGGTCTAGTCTAGCTATATCTAGGTCCTAGTGGCATAGATGGGTCTAGTCTAGCTATATCTAGGGTCTAGTGGTATAGATGGGTCTAGTCTAGTGGTATAGATGGGTCTAGTCTAGTGGTATAGATGGGTGTAGTCTAGTTATATCTAGGTCCTAGTGGTATAGATGGGTGTAGTCTAGCTATATCTAGGGCCTAGTGGTATAGATGGGTCTAGTCTATCTAGTCTAGCTATATCTAGGGCCTAGTGGTATAGATGGGTGTAGTCTAGTTATATCTAGGGCCTAGTGGTATAGATGGGTGTAGTCTAGTTATATCTAGGGTCTAGTGGTATAGATGGGTGTAGTCTAGTTATATCTAGGGTCTAGTGGTATAGATGGGTGTAGTCTAGTGGTATAGATGGGTCTAGTGGTATAGATGGGTGTAGTCTAGCTGTATCTAGGGCCTAGTGGTATAGATGGGTCTAGTGGTATAGATGGGTGTAGTCTAGTGGTATAGATGGGTCTAGTGGTATAGATGGGTGTAGTCTAGTGGTATAGATGGGTGTAGTCTAGTGGTATAGATGGGTCTAGTGGTATAGATGGGTGTAGTCTAGCTGTATCTAGGGCCTAGTGGTATAGATGGGTGTAGTCTAGTTATATCTAGGGCCTAGTGGTATAGATGGGTGTAGTCTAGTTATATCTAGGGCCTAGTGGTATAGATGGGTGTAGTCTAGTTATATCTAGGGCCTAGTGGTATAGATGGGTGTAGTCTAGTTATATCTAGGGCATAGTGGTATAGATGGGTGTAGTCTAGTTATATCTAGGGCCTAGTGGTATAGATGGGTGTAGTCTAGTTGTATAGCTGGGTGTAGTCTAGTGGTATAGATCGGTGTAGTCTAGTTAGATGGGTCTAGTTATATCTAGAGGAAAAGGGGGGATTCTTGCAAGCTGAAGAAAACCATCCCAACAGTGAAGCACGGGGTGGCAGCATCATGTTGTGGGGGTGGCAGCATCATGTTGTGGGGGTGGCAGCATCATGTTGTGGGGGGGTGGCAGCATCATGTTGTGGGGGGCAGCATCATGTTGTGGCATCAGCATCATGTTGTGGGGGTGGCAGCATCATGTTGTGGGGGTGGCAGCATGTTGTGGGGGTGGCAGCATCATGTTGTGGGGGTGGCATCATGTTGTGGGGGTCATGTTGTGGGGCATCATGTGGCCAGCATCATGTTGTGGGGGTGGCAGCATCATGTTGTGGGGGTGGCAGCATCATGTTGTGGGGTGGCAGCATCATGTTGCGGGGTGGCAGCATCATGTTGCGGGGGTGGCAGCATCATGTTGCGGGGTGCTGCTGCAGGAGGGACTGGTGCACCTCACAAAATAGTTGGCATCAAGAGGTAGGAAAATTATGTGGATATATTGAAGCAACATCTCAAGACATCAGTCAGGAAGTTAAAGCTGGGTCGCAAATGGGTCTCCAAATGGACAATGACCCCAAGCATACTTCCAAAGTTGTGGCAAAATGGCTTAAGGACAACAAAGTCAAGGTATTGGAGTGGCCATCACAAAGTCCTGACCTCAATCCTATAGAAAATATGTGGGCAGAATGGAAAAAGCGTGTGCGAGAAAGGAGGCCTACAAACCTGACTCAGTTACACCAGCTCTGTCAGAAGGGATGGGCCAAAATTCACCCAACTTATTGTGGGAAGCTTGTGGAAGGCTACCCGAAACGTTTGACCCAAGTTAAACAATTTAAAGGCAATGCTACCAAATACTAATTGAGGGTATGTAAACTTCTGACCCACTGGGAATGTGATGAAAGAAATACAAGCTGAAATAAATAATTCTCTCATACTATTATTCTGACATTTCACATTCTTAAAATAAGGTGGTGATCCTAACTGACCTAAAACAGGGAATGTTTACTGGGATTAAATATCAGGAATTGTGAAAAACGTATTTGGCTAAGGTGTATGTAAACCTCCGACTTCAACTGGTTGTGTGTGTGTTATATATATATATGAGTTAATCGGTCTATTAATTTCTACAATTTGGCCCAGTGGTATAGAAATGACATGAGCAGGTAAGCCAGTGGAAAGTTGTCTGGCATTTAAGTGAAGGACACACTGGTATGTACTCTCTCTCACACACACACAGTACACACATAGTACACACACACACACAGTACACACATAGTACACACACACACAGTACACACACACACCGTCTCAGAGAGATGTTCACTCAGACAGTGTCACTTTATCCGTGCGTGACACATTGACATTTCCACCCTGGCAGTGTACTGTGTTCCATCCCCTCTGCTTCTCTGATCTGCCCTTCTCTCTGTCTGTCTACTGCTCTGATCTATCCTTCTCTCTCTCTCTCTCTGTCTACTGCTCTGATCTATCCTTCTCTCTCTCTGTCTGTCTACTGCTCTGATCTATCCTTCTCTCTCTCTGTCTACTGCTCTGATCTATCCTTCTCTCTGTCTGTCTACTGCTCTGATCTATCCTTCTCTCTCTCTGTCTACTGCTCTGATCTATCCTTCTCTCTCTCTGTCTACTGCTCTGATCTATCCTTCTCTCTGTCTGTCTACTGCTCTGATCTATCCTTCTCTCTGTCTGTCTACTGCTCTGATCTATCCTTCTCTCTCTCTGTCTGTCTACTGCTCTGATCTATCCTTCTCTCTCTCTGTCTGTCTACTGCTCTGATCTATCCTTCTCTCTCTCTGTCTGTCTACTGCTCTGATCTATCCTTCTCTCTCTCTCTGTCTGTCTACTGCTCTGATCTATCCTTCTCTCTCTCTCTCTCTGTCTACTGCTCTGATCTATCCTTCTCTCTCTCTCTCTCTGTCTACTGCTCTGATCTATCCTTCTCTCTCTCTCTCTCTGTCTACTGCTCTGATCTATCCTTCTCTCTCTCTCTCTGTCTACTGCTCTGATCTATCCTTCTCTCTCTCTGTCTACTGCTCTGATCTATCCTTCTCTCTCTCTCTGTCTACTGCTCTGATCTATCTCTGATCTCTCCTCTCTCTCTCTGTCTACTGCTCTGATCTATCCTTCTCTCTCTCTGTCTACTGCTCTGATCTATCCTTCTCTCTGTCTCTGTCTGATCTATCCTTCTCTCTCTCTGTCTACTGCTCTGATCTATCCTTCTCTCTCTCTCTGTCTACTGCTCTGATCTATCCTTCTCTCTGTCTGTCTACTGCTCTGATCTATCCTTCTCTCTCTCTGTCTACTGCTCTGATCTATCCTTCTCTCTCTCTCTGTCTCTCTCTCTCTGTCTACTGCTCTGATCTATCCTTCTCTCTCTCTCTGTCTCTCTCTCTCTGTCTACTGCTCTGATCTATCCTTCTCTCTCTCTCTGTCTACTGCTCTGATCTATCCTTCTCTCTCTCTGTCTACTGCTCTGATCTATCCTTCTCTCTCTCTCTGTCTACTGCTCTGATCTATCCTTCTCTCTCTCTCTGTCTACTGCTCTGATCTATCCTTCTCTCTCTCTGTCTACTGCTCTGATCTATCCTTCTCTCTCTCTCTGTCTACTGCTCTGATCTATCCTTCTCTCTCTCTGTCTACTGCTCTGATCTATCCTTCTCTCTCTCTCTGTCTCTCTCTCTCTGTCTACTGCTCTGATCTATCCTTCTCTCTCTCTCTGTCTACTGCTCTGATCTATCCTTCTCTCTCTCTCTGTCTACTGCTCTGATCTATCCTTCTCTCTCTCTCTGTCTGTCTACTGCTCTGATCTATCCTTCTCTCTCTCTCTGTCTGTCTACTGCTCTGATCTATCCTTCTCTCTCTCTCTCTGTCTACTGCTCTGATCTATCCTTCTCTCTCTCTCTGTCTACTGCTCTGATCTATCCTTCTCTCTCTCTCTGTCTACTGCTCTGATCTATCCTTCTCTCTCTCTCTGTCTACTGCTCTGATCTATCCTTCTCTCTCTCTCTGTCTACTGCTCTGATCTATCCTTCTCTCTCTCTCTGTCTACTGCTCTGATCTATCCTTCTCTCTCTCTGTCTACTGCTCTGATCTATCCTTCTCTCTCTCTCTGTCTCTCTCTCTCTGTCTACTGCTCTGATCTATCCTTCTCTCTCTGTCTACTGCTCTGATCTATCCTTCTCTCTCTGTCTACTGCTCTGATCTATCCTTCTCTCTCTGTCTACTGCTCTGATCTATCCTTCTCTCTCTCTGTCTGTCTACTGCTCTGATCTATCCTTCTCTCTCTCTGTCTACTGCTCTGATCTATCCTTCTCTCTCTCTCTGTCTACTGCTCTGATCTATCCTTCTCTCTCTCTCTGTCTACTGCTCTGATCTATCCTTCTCTCTCTCTGTCTGTCTACTGCTCTGATCTATCCTTCTCTCTCTCTCTGTCTACTGCTCTGATCTATCCTTCTCTCTCTGTCTGTCTACTGCTCTGATCTATCCTTCTCTCTCTCTGTCTACTGCTCTGATCTATCCTTCTCTCTCTCTGTCTACTGCTCTGATCTATCCTTCTCTCTCTCTCTGTCTACTGCTCTGATCTATCCTTCTCTCTCTCTCTGTCTGTCTACTGCTCTGATCTATCCTTCTCTCTCTCTCTGTCTACTGCTCTGATCTATCCTTCTCTCTCTCTGTCTACTGCTCTGATCTATCCTTCTCTCTCTCTCTGTCTACTGCTCTGATCTATCCTTCTCTCTCTGTCTGTCTACTGCTCTGATCTATCCTTCTCTCTCTCTCTGTCTGTCTACTGCTCTGATCTATCCTTCTCTCTCTCTCTGTCTGTCTACTGCTCTGATCTATCCTTCTCTCTCTCTCTCTCTGTCTACTGCTCTGATCTATCCTTCTCTCTCTCTCTGTCTACTGCTCTGATCTATCCTTCTCTCTCTGTCTACTGCTCTGATCTATCCTTCTCTCTCTCTGTCTGTCTACTGCTCTGATCTATCCTTCTCTCTCTCTGTCTGTCTACTGCTCTGATCTATCCTTCTCTCTCTGTCTGTCTACTGCTCTGATCTATCCTTCTCTCTCTCTCTGTCTACTGCTCTGATCTATCCTTCTCTCTCTCTCTCTCTGTCTACTGCTCTGATCTATCCTTCTCTCTCTCTCTGTCTGTCTACTGCTCTGATCTATCCTTCTCTCTCTGTCTACTGCTCTGATCTATCCTTCTCTCTCTCTGTCTACTGCTCTGATCTATCCTTCTCTCTCTCTCTGTCTACTGCTCTGATCTATCCTTCTCTCTCTCTGTCTACTGCTCTGATCTATCCTTCTCTGTCTGTCTACTGCTCTGATCTATCCTTCTCTCTCTCTGTCTGTCTACTGCTCTGATCTATCCTTCTCTCTCTCTCTGTCTGTCTACTGCTCTGATCTATCCTTCTCTCTCTCTCTCTCTCTGTCTACTGCTCTGATCTATCCTTCTCTCTCTCTCTCTCTCTGTCTACTGCTCTGATCTATCCTTCTCTCTCTCTCTGTCTACTGCTCTGATCTATCCTTCTCTCTCTCTCTCTCTGTCTACTGCTCTGATCTATCCTTCTCTCTCTCTCTCTGTCTACTGCTCTGATCTATCCTTCTCTCTCTCTCTGTCTGTCTACTGCTCTGATCTATCCTTCTCTCTCTCTCTCTCTGTCTACTGCTCTGATCTATCCTTCTCTCTCTCTCTGTCTGTCTACTGCTCTGATCTATCCTTCTCTCTCTCTCTGTCTACTGCTCTATCTTCTCTCTCTCTCTCTCTGTCTACTGCTCTGATCTATCCTTCTCTCTCTCTGTCTGTCTACTGCTCTGATCTATCCTTCTCTGTCTGTCTGTCTACTGCTCTGATCTATCCTTCTCTCTCTCTCTGTCTACTGCTCTGATCTATCCTTCTCTCTCTCTCTCTCTCTCTGTCTACTGCTCTGATCTATCCTTCTCTCTCTCTCTCTCTGTCTACTGCTCTGATCTATCCTTCTCTCTCTCTCTCTGTCTACTGCTCTGATCTATCCTTCTCTCTCTCTCTCTCTGTCTACTGCTCTGATCTATCCTTCTCTCTCTCTCTCTCTGTCTACTGCTCTGATCTATCCTTCTCTCTCTCTCTGTCTACTGCTCTGATCTATCCTTCTCTCTCTCTCTCTCTGTCTACTGCTCTGATCTATCCTTCTCTCTCTGTCTACTGTCTACTGCTCTGATCTATCTTCTCTCTCTCTCTCTCTGTCTACTGCTCTGATCTATCCTTCTCTCTCTCTCTCTCTGTCTACTGCTCTGATCTATCCTTCTCTCTCTCTCTCTCTCTCTGTCTACTGCTCTGATCTATCCTTCTCTCTCTCTCTCTCTCTCTGTCTACTGCTCTGATCTATCCTTCTCTCTCTCTCTCTCTGTCTACTGCTCTGATCTATCCTTCTCTCTCTCTCTCTCTCTCTGTCTACTGCTCTGATCTATCCTTCTCTCTCTCTGTCTACTGCTCTGATCTATCCTTCTCTGTCTGTCTACTGCTCTGATCTATCCTTCTCTCTCTCTGTCTACTGCTCTGATCTATCCTTCTCTCTCTCTCTCTGTCTACTGCTCTGATCTATCCTTCTCTCTCTCTCTCTCTCTGTCTACTGCTCTGATCTATCCTTCTCTCTCTCTCTCTCTCTGTCTACTGCTCTGATCTATCCTTCTCTCTCTCTCTCTCTCTGTCTACTGCTCTGATCTATCCTTCTCTCTCTCTGTCTGTCTACTGCTCTGATCTATCCTTCTCTCTCTCTCTCTCTGTCTACTGCTCTGATCTATCCTTCTCTCTCTCTGTCTACTGCTCTGATCTATCCTTCTCTGTCTGTCTCTCTCTGTCTACTGCTCTGATCTATCCTTCTCTCTCTCCTCTCTCTCTGTCTACTGCTCTGATCTATCCTTCTCTCTCTCTCTCTCTCTGTCTACTGCTCTGATCTATCCTTCTCTCTCTCTCTCTCTGTCTACTGCTCTGATCTATCCTTCTCTCTCTATCCTGTCTACTGCTCTGATCTATCTTCTCTCTCTCTGTCTGTCTACTGCTCTGATCTATCCTTCTCTCTCTCTCTCTCTGTCTGTCTACTGCTCTGATCTATCCTTCTCTGTCTACTGTCTCTATCCTTCTCTGTCTGTCTACTGCTCTGATCTATCCTTCTCTGTCTGTCTGTCTCTCTGTCTCTGTCTACTGCTCTGATCTATCCTTCTCTCTCTGTCTACTGCTCTGATCTATCCTTCTCTCTCTGTCTCTCTCTCTCTGTCTACTGCTCTGATCCTATCCTGTCTCTCTGTCTGTCTACTGCTCTGATCTATCCTTCTCTCTCTCTGTCTCTCTCTGTCTGTCTGCTCTGATCTATCCTTCTCTCTCTCTGTCTGTCTGTCTGCTCTGATCTATCCTTCTCTTACTGCTCTGATCTATCCTCTCTCTCTGTCTACTACTGCTCTGATCTATCCTTCTCTCTCTCTCTGTCTACTGCTCTGATCTATCCTTCTCTCTGTCTGTCTGTCTGTCTACTGCTCTGATCTATCCTTCTTCTCTCTGTCTGTCTGTCTACTGCTCTGATCTATCCTTCTCTCTCTCTGTCTGTCTACTGCTCTGATCTATCCTTCTCTCTCTCTGTCTACTGCTCTGATCTATCCTTCTCTCTCTCTCTGTCTACTGCTCTGATCTATCCTTCTCTCTCTCTCTGTCTACTGCTCTGATCTATCCTTCTCTCTCTCTCTGTCTACTGCTCTGATCTATCCTTCTCTCTCTCTCTGTCTACTGCTCTGATCTATCCTTCTCTCTCTCTGTCTGTCTACTGCTCTGATCTATCCTTCTCTCTCTCTGTCTGTCTACTGCTCTGATCTATCCTTCTCTCTCTCTGTCTGTCTGTCTACTGCTCTGATCTATCCTTCTCTCTCTCTCTGTCTGTCTACTGCTCTGATCTATCCTTCTCTCTCTCTCTGTCTACTGCTCTGATCTATCCTTCTCTCTCTCTCTGTCTACTGCTCTGATCTATCCTTCTCTCTCTGTCTGTCTACTGCTCTGATCTATCCTTCTCTCTCTGTCTGTCTACTGCTCTGATCTATCCTTCTCTCTCTCTCTGTCTACTGCTCTGATCTATCCTTCTCTCTCTGTCTGTCTACTGCTCTGATCTATCCTTCTCTCTGTCTGTCTGTCTACTGCTCTGATCTATCCTTCTCTCTCTGTCTGTCTGTCTACTGCTCTAATCTATCCTTCTCTCTCTCTCTGTCTACTGCTCTAATCTATCCTTCTCTCTCTCTCTGTCTACTGCTCTAATCTATCCTTCTCTCTCTGTCTGTCTACTGCTCTAATCTATCCTTCTCTCTCTCTGTCTGTCTACTGCTCTGATCTATCCTTCTCTCTCTCTCTGTCTGTCTACTGCTCTGATCTATCCTTCTCTCTCTCTCTCTCTGTCTACTGCTCTGATCTATCCTTCTCTCTCTCTCTCTCTGTCTACTGCTCTGATCTATCCTTCTCTCTCTCTCTGTCTGTCTACTGCTCTGATCTATCCTTCTCTCTCTCTGTCTGTCTACTGCTCTGATTATTATTGATCTATCCTTCTCTGTCTGTCTGTCTACTGCTCTGATCTATCCTTCTCTCTCTCTCTGTCTACTGCTCTGATCTATCCTTCTCTCTCTCTCTCTACTGCTCTGATCTATCCTTCTCTCTCTCTCTCTCTCTCTGTCTACTGCTCTGATCTATCCTTCTCTCTCTCTCTCTCTCTCTGTCTACTGCTCTGATCTATCCTTCTCTCTCTCTCTCTCTGTCTACTGCTCTGATCTATCCTTCTCTCTCTCTGTCTGTCTACTGCTCTGATCTATCCTTCTCTCTCTCTCTCTCTGTCTACTGCTCTGATCTATCCTTCTCTCTCTGTCTACTGCTCTGATCTATCCTTCTCTGTCTGTCTCTCTCTGTCTACTGCTCTGATCTATCCTTCTCTCTCTGTCTCTCTCTGTCTACTGCTCTGATCTATCCTTCTCTCTCTCTCTCTCTCTGTCTACTGCTCTGATCTATCCTTCTCTCTCTCTCTCTCTCTGTCTACTGCTCTGATCTATCCTTCTCTCTCTCTCTCTCTCTGTCTACTGCTCTGATCTATCCTTCTCTCTCTCTGTCTACTGCTCTGATCTATCTTCTCTCTGTCTACTGCTCTGATCTATCCTTCTCTCTCTCTGTCTACTGCTCTGATCTATCCTTCTCTGTCTGTCTACTGCTCTGATCTATCCTTCTCTCTCTCTGTCTGTCTACTGCTCTGATCTATCCTTCTCTCTCTCTCTGTCTACTGCTCTGATCTATCCTTCTCTCTCTCTGTCTACTGCTCTGATCTATCCTTCTCTCTCTCTCTGTCTACTGCTCTGATCTATCCTTCTCTCTGTCTGTCTACTGCTCTGATCTCCTCTCTCTCTCTCTCTCTGTCTACTGCTCTGATCTATCCTTCTCTCTCTCTGTCTGTCTACTGCTCTGATCTATCCTTCTCTCTCTCTCTCTCTGTCTACTGCTCTGATCTATCCTTCTCTCTCTCTGTCTACTGCTCTGATCTATCCTTCTCTGTCTGTCTACTGCTCTGATCTATCCTTCTCTCTCTGTCTACTGCTCTGATCTATCCTTCTCTCTCTGTCTACTGCTCTGATCTATCCTTCTCTCTGTCTGTCTCTCTCTGCTCTGTCTACTGCTCTGATCTATCTGTCTCTCTCTCTCTCTGTCTCTCTCTCTCTGTCTACTGCTCTGATCTATCCTTCTCTCTCTCTCTGTCTCTCTCTGTCTGTCTACTGCTCTGATCTATCCTTCTCTCTCTGTCTCTCTCTGTCTGTCTACTGCTCTGATCTATCCTTCTCTCTCTGTCTCTCTCTGTCTGTCTACTGCTCTGATCTATCCTTCTCTCTCTCTGTCTGTCTGTCTGTCTACTGCTCTGATCTATCCTTCTCTGTCTACTGCTCTGATCTATCCTTCTCTCTGTCTGTCTGTCTACTGCTCTGATCTATCCTTCTCTCTGTCTGTCTACTGCTCTGATGTATCCTTCTCTGTCTGTCTGTCTGTCTACTGCTCTGATCTATCCTTCTCTGTCTACTGCTCTGATCTATCCTTCTCTGTCTACTGTTCTGATCTATCCTTCTCTGATCTGTCTGTCTACTGCTCTGATCTATCCTTCTCTCTCTCTCTGTCTACTGCTCTGATCTATCCTTCTCTCTCTGTCTGTCTACTGCTCTGATCTATCCTTCTCTCTCTCTCTGTCTGTCTACTGCTCTGATCTATCCTTCTCTCTCTCTGTCTGTCTACTGCTCTGATCTATCCTTCTCTCTCTCTGTCTGTCTCTCTCTGTCTACTGCTCTGATCTATCCTTCTCTCTCTGTCTGTCTACTGCTCTGATCTATCCTTCTCTCTCTCTCTGTCTCTCTCTGCTCTGTCTACTGCTCTGATCTGTCTTCTCTGTCTGTCTATCTGCTCTTCTCTCTCTCTCTGTCTACTGCTCTGATCTATCCTTCTCTCTCTCTCTCTGTCTACTGCTCTGA
This sequence comes from Oncorhynchus gorbuscha, assembly GCF_021184085.1. NCBI lineage: Eukaryota > Metazoa > Chordata > Actinopteri > Salmoniformes > Salmonidae > Oncorhynchus > Oncorhynchus gorbuscha. The sequence goes on along the minus strand of NW_025747390.1, from coordinate 14,470 downwards.
TCTATCCTTCTCTCTCTCTCTGTCTACTGCTCTGATCTATCCTTCTCTCTCTCTCTGTCTACTGCTCTGATCTATCCTTCTCTCTCTCTCTGTCTACTGCTCTGATCTATCCTTCTCTCTCTCTCTGTCTACTGCTCTGATCTATCCTTCTCTCTCTCTCTGTCTACTGCTCTGATCTATCCTTCTCTCTCTCTCTGTCTACTGCTCTGATCTATCCTTCTCTCTCTCTCTGTCTACTGCTCTGATCTATCCTATCCTCTCTCTCTCTGTCTACTGCTCTGATCTATCCTTCTCTCTCTCTGTCTACTGCTCTGATCTATCCTTCTCTCTCTCTCTGTCTACTGCTCTGATCTATCCTTCTCTCTCTGTCTGTCTGTCTACTGCTCTGATCTATCCTTCTCTCTCTGTCTGTCTACTGCTCTGATCTATCCTTCTCTCTCTCTGTCTGTCTCTCTCTGTCTACTGCTCTGATCTATCCTTCTCTCTCTGTCTGTCTACTGCTCTGATCTATCCTTCTCTCTCTCTCTGTCTCTCTCTCTCTGTCTACTGCTCTGATCTATCCTTCTCTCTCTCTCTGTCTCTCTCTCTCTGTTTATTGCTCTGATCTATCCTTCTCTCTCTGTCTACTGCTCTGATCTATCCTTCTCTCTCTGTCTACTGCTCTGATCTATCCTTCTCTCTCTCTGTCTACTGCTCTGATCTATCCTTCTCTCTCTCTGTCTACTGCTCTGATCTATCCTTCTCTCTCTCTGTCTGTCTACTGCTCTGATCTATCCTTCTCTCTCTCTCTGTCTACTGCTCTGATCTATCCTTCTCTCTCTCTCTGTCTACTGCTCTGATCTATCCTTCTCTCTCTCTCTGTCTACTGCTCTGATCTATCCTTCTCTCTGTCTGTCTGTCTACTGCTCTGATCTATCCTTCTCTGTCTGTCTGTCTACTGCTCTGATCTATCCTTCTCTCTCTCTCTGTCTACTGCTCTGATCTATCCTTCTCTCTCTCTCTGTCTACTGCTCTGATCTATCCTTCTCTCTCTCTCTGTCTACTGCTCTGATCTATCCTTCTCTCTGTCTGTCTACTGCTCTGATCTATCCTTCTCTCTGTCTGTCTACTGCTCTGATCTATCCTTCTCTCTGTCTGTCTACTGCTCTGATCTATCCTTCTCTCTCTCTCTGTCTACTGCTCTGATCTATCCTTCTCTCTCTCTCTGTCTACTGCTCTGATCTATCCTTCTCTCTCTCTCTCTCTCTCTGTCTACTGCTCTGATCTATCCTTCTCTCTCTGTCTGTCTACTGCTCTGATCTATCCTTCTCTCTGTCTGTCTACTGCTCTGATCTATCCTTCTCTCTGTCTGTCTACTGCTCTGATCTATCCTTCTCTCTGTCTGTCTACTGCTCTGATCTATCCTTCTCTCTCTCTCTGTCTACTGCTCTGATCTATCCTTCTCTCTGTCTGTCTGTCTACTGCTCTGATCTATCCTTCTCTCTCTCTCTCTCTCTCTCTGTCTACTGCTCTGATCTATCCTTCTCTCTCTGTCTGTCTACTGCTCTGATCTATCCTTCTCTCTCTCTCTGTCTACTGCTCTGATCTATCCTTCTCTCTCTCTCTCTGTCTGTCTACTGCTCTGATCTATCCTTCTCTCTCTCTCTGTCTGTCTACTGCTCTGATCTATCCTTCTCTCTCTCTCTGTCTACTGCTCTGATCTATCCTTCTCTCTCTCTCTCTCTCTCTCTGTCTACTGCTCTGATCTATCCTTCTCTCTCTCTCTGTCTACTGCTCTGATCTATCCTTCTCTCTCTCTCTCTCTGTCTACTGCTCTGATCTATCCTTCTCTCTCTCTCTCTCTCTCTCTGTCTACTGCTCTGATCTATCCTTCTCTCTCTCTCTGTCTGTCTACTGCTCTGATCTATCCTTCTCTCTCTCTGTCTGTCTACTGCTCTGATCTATCCTTCTCTCTCTGTCTGTCTACTGCTCTGATCTATCCTTCTCTCTGTCTGTCTACTGCTCTGATCTATCCTTCTCTCTGTCTGTCTACTGCTCTGATCTATCCTTCTCTCTCTCTCTGTCTACTGCTCTGATCTATCCTTCTCTCTGTCTGTCTGTCTACTGCTCTGATCTATCCTTCTCTCTCTCTCTCTCTCTCTCTGTCTACTGCTCTGATCTATCCTTCTCTCTCTGTCTGTCTACTGCTCTGATCTATCCTTCTCTCTCTCTGTCTGTCTACTGCTCTGATCTATCCTTCTCTCTCTCTCTGTCTGTCTACTGCTCTGATCTATCCTTCTCTCTCTCTCTGTCTGTCTACTGCTCTGATCTATCCTTCTCTCTCTCTCTGTCTACTGCTCTGATCTATCCTTCTCTCTCTCTCTCTCTCTCTGTCTACTGCTCTGATCTATCCTTCTCTCTCTCTCTGTCTACTGCTCTGATCTATCCTTCTCTCTCTCTCTGTCTGTCTACTGCTCTGATCTATCCTTCTCTCTCTCTCTGTCTGTCTACTGCTCTGATCTATCCTTCTCTCTCTCTCTGTCTGTCTACTGCTCTGATCTATCCTTCTCTCTCTCTCTGTCTGTCTACTGCTCTGATCTATCCTTCTCTCTCTCTCTGTCTGTCTACTGCTCTGATCTATCCTTCTCTCTCTCTGTCTGTCTACTGCTCTGATCTATCCTCTCTCTCTCTCTGTCTACTGCTCTGATCTATCCTTCTCTCTCTCTGTCTGTCTACTGCTCTGATCTATCCTTCTCTCTCTCTCTGTCTGTCTACTGCTCTGATCTATCCTTCTCTCTCTCTCTGTCTGTCTACTGCTCTGATCTATCCTTCTCTCTCTCTCTCTCTGTCTACTGCTCTGATCTATCCTTCTCTCTCTCTCTCTGTCTACTGCTCTGATCTATCCTTCTCTCTCTCTCTCTGTCTACTGCTCTGATCTATCCTTCTCTCTCTCTCTGTCTGTCTACTGCTCTGATCTATCCTTCTCTCTCTGTCTGTCTACTGCTCTGATCTATCCTTCTCTCTCTCTCTGTCTGTCTACTGCTCTGATCTATCCTTCTCTCTGTCTGTCTGTCTACTGCTCTGATCTATCCTTCTCTCTCTCTCTGTCTGTCTGTCTACTGCTCTGATCTATCCTTCTCTCTCTCTGTCTGTCTGTCTACTGCTCTGATCTATCCTTCTCTCTCTCTCTGTCTGTCTGTCTACTGCTCTGATCTATCCTTCTCTCTCTCTCTGTCTGTCTGTCTACTGCTCTGATCTATCCTTCTCTCTCTGTCTGTCTACTGCTCTGATCTATCCTTCTCTCTCTCTCTGTCTACTGCTCTAATCTATCCTTCTCTCTGTCTGTCTACTGCTCTGATCTATCCTTCTCTCTCTCTCTCTCTGTCTACTGCTCTGATCTATCCTTCTCTCTCTCTCTCTCTGTCTACTGCTCTGATCTATCCTTCTCTCTCTCTCTGTCTACTGCTCTGATCTATCCTTCTCTCTGTCTGTCTGTCTACTGCTCTGATCTATCCTTCTCTGTCTGTCTGTCTGTCTGTCTCTCTCTGTCTACTGCTCTGATCTATCCTTCTCTCTCTCTGTCTGTCTACTGCTCTGATCTATCCTTCTCTCTCTCTGTCTGTCTACTGCTCTGATCTATCCTTCTCTCTCTCTCTCTGTCTACTGCTCTGATCTATCCTTCTCTCTCTCTCTGTCTACTGCTCTGATCTATCCTTCTCTCTGTCTGTCTGTCTACTGCTCTGATCTATCCTTCTCTGTCTGTCTGTCTGTCTGTCTCTCTCTGTCTACTGCTCTGATCTATCCTTCTCTCTCTCTCTGTCTGTCTACTGCTCTGATCTATCCTTCTCTCTCTCTGTCTGTCTACTGCTCTGATCTATCCTTCTCTGTCTGTCTGTCTCTCTCTGTCTACTGCTCTGATCTATCCTTCTCTCTCTCTGTCTGTCTACTGCTCTGATCTATCCTTCTCTCTCTCTGTCTGTCTACTGCTCTGATCTATCCTTCTCTCTCTCTCTGTCTACTGCTCTGATCTATCCTTCTCTCTGTCTGTCTGTCTACTGCTCTGATCTATCCTTCTCTGTCTGTCTGTCTGTCTGTCTCTCTCTGTCTACTGCTCTGATCTATCCTTCTCTCTCTCTCTGTCTGTCTGCTCTGATCTATCCTTCTCTCTCTCTGTCTGTCTACTGCTCTGATCTATCCTTCTCTGTCTGTCTGTCTCTCTCTGTCTACTGCTCTGATCTATCCTTCTCTCTCTCTGTCTGTCTACTGCTCTGATCTATCCTTCTCTCTCTCTCTCTGTCTACTGCTCTGATCTATCCTTCTCTCTCTCTCTGTCTACTGCTCTGATCTATCCTTCTCTCTGTCTGTCTGTCTACTGCTCTGATCTATCCTTCTCTGTCTGTCTGTCTGTCTGTCTCTCTCTGTCTACTGCTCTGATCTATCCTTCTCTCTCTCTCTGTCTGTCTACTGCTCTGATCTATCCTTCTCTCTCTCTGTCTGTCTACTGCTCTGATCTATCCTTCTCTGTCTGTCTCTCTCTGTCTACTGCTCTGATCTATCCTTCTCTCTCTCTGTCTACTGCTCTGATCTATCCTTCTCTCTCTCTGTCTGTCTACTGCTCTGATCTATCCTTCTCTCTCTCTCTCTGTCTGTCTACTGCTCTGATCTATCCTTCTCTCTCTCTCTGTCTCTCTCTCTCTGTCTACTGCTCTGATCTATCCTTCTCTCTCTCTGTCTACTGCTCTGATCTATCCTTCTCTCTCTCTCTGTCTACTGCTCTGATCTATCCTTCTCTCTCTCTCTGTCTACTGCTCTGATCTATCCTTCCCTCTCTCTCTGTCTACTGCTCTGATCTATCCTTCTCTCTCTCTCTCTCTCTCTGTCTACTGCTCTGATCTATCCTTCTCTCTCTGTCTGTCTACTGCTCTGATCTATCCTTCTCTCTGTCTGTCTACTGCTCTGATCTATCCTTCTCTCTGTCTGTCTACTGCTCTGATCTATCCTTCTCTCTGTCTGTCTACTGCTCTGATCTATCCTTCTCTCTCTCTCTGTCTACTGCTCTGATCTATCCTTCTCTCTGTCTGTCTGTCTACTGCTCTGATCTATCCTTCTCTCTCTCTCTCTCTCTCTCTGTCTACTGCTCTGATCTATCCTTCTCTCTCTGTCTGTCTACTGCTCTGATCTATCCTTCTCTCTCTCTCTGTCTACTGCTCTGATCTATCCTTCTCTCTCTCTCTCTCTCTCTGTCTACTGCTCTGATCTATCCTTCTCTCTCTCTCTGTCTGTCTACTGCTCTGATCTATCCTTCTCTCTCTCTCTGTCTACTGCTCTGATCTATCCTTCTCTCTCTCTCTCTCTCTCTCTGTCTACTGCTCTGATCTATCCTTCTCTCTCTCTCTGTCTACTGCTCTGATCTATCCTTCTCTCTCTCTCTCTCTCTCTGTCTACTGCTCTGATCTATCCTTCTCTCTCTCTCTCTCTCTCTGTCTACTGCTCTGATCTATCCTTCTCTCTCTCTCTCTCTCTCTGTCTACTGCTCTGATCTATCCTTCTCTCTCTCTCTCTCTCTCTGTCTACTGCTCTGATCTATCCTTCTCTCTCTCTCTGTCTGTCTACTGCTCTGATCTATCCTTCTCTCTCTGTCTGTCTACTGCTCTGATCTATCCTTCTCTCTCTGTCTGTCTACTGCTCTGATCTATCCTTCTCTCTGTCTGTCTACTGCTCTGATCTATCCTTCTCTCTGTCTGTCTACTGCTCTGATCTATCCTTCTCTCTCTCTCTGTCTACTGCTCTGATCTATCCTTCTCTCTGTCTGTCTGTCTACTGCTCTGATCTATCCTTCTCTCTCTCTCTCTCTCTCTCTGTCTACTGCTCTGATCTATCCTTCTCTCTCTGTCTGTCTACTGCTCTGATCTATCCTTCTCTCTCTCTGTCTGTCTACTGCTCTGATCTATCCTTCTCTCTCTCTCTGTCTGTCTACTGCTCTGATCTATCCTTCTCTCTCTCTCTGTCTGTCTACTGCTCTGATCTATCCTTCTCTCTCTCTCTGTCTACTGCTCTGATCTATCCTTCTCTCTCTCTCTCTCTGTCTACTGCTCTGATCTATCCTTCTCTCTCTCTCTGTCTACTGCTCTGATCTATCCTTCTCTCTCTCTCTCTCTCTCTGTCTACTGCTCTGATCTATCCTTCTCTCTCTCTCTGTCTGTCTACTGCTCTGATCTATCCTTCTCTCTCTCTCTGTCTGTCTACTGCTCTGATCTATCCTTCTCTCTCTCTCTCTGTCTACTGCTCTGATCTATCCTTCTCTCTCTCTGTCTGTCTACTGCTCTGATCTATCCTTCTCTCTCTCTGTCTGTCTACTGCTCTGATCTATCCTCTCTCTCTCTCTGTCTACTGCTCTGATCTATCCTTCTCTCTCTCTGTCTGTCTACTGCTCTGATCTATCCTTCTCTCTCTCTCTGTCTGTCTACTGCTCTGATCTATCCTTCTCTCTCTCTCTGTCTGTCTACTGCTCTGATCTATCCTTCTCTCTCTCTCTCTCTGTCTACTGCTCTGATCTATCCTTCTCTCTCTCTCTCTGTCTACTGCTCTGATCTATCCTTCTCTCTCTCTCTCTGTCTACTGCTCTGATCTATCCTTCTCTCTCTCTCTGTCTGTCTACTGCTCTGATCTATCCTTCTCTCTCTCTGTCTGTCTACTGCTCTGATCTATCCTTCTCTCTCTCTCTGTCTGTCTACTGCTCTGATCTATCCTTCTCTCTGTCTGTCTGTCTACTGCTCTGATCTATCCTTCTCTCTCTCTCTGTCTGTCTGTCTACTGCTCTGATCTATCCTTCTCTCTCTCTCTGTCTGTCTGTCTACTGCTCTGATCTATCCTTCTCTCTCTCTCTGTCTGTCTGTCTACTGCTCTGATCTATCCTTCTCTCTCTCTCTGTCTGTCTGTCTACTGCTCTGATCTATCCTTCTCTCTCTGTCTGTCTACTGCTCTGATCTAT